>NW_026897052.1:0-28019 GCF_033153095.1 Gastrolobium bilobum | reverse complement strand
ATATGTATGTTTGAATTTTTGTTCACACTAGAGGATTGAAAATTAGCTAAGGTGTCGCATTCTCCTTAAATCTCAGCTTTCTGTTCACGCTAGAGGATGTCTTGAAAACTTACTTATTTTCAATATAGTGAACAAAATATGTATGTTTGAATTTCTGTTCACACTAGAGGATTCTTTTTATTTTAATGTAAAAAAAACTTTTGAAAATTAGCTGAGGTGTCGCATTCTCCTTAAATCTCAGCTTTCTGTTCACGCTATGTCTTGAAAACTTACTTCTTTTCCATATAGTGAACAAAATATGTATGTTTGAATTTCTGTTCACACTAGAGGATTCTTTCCGTTTTAATGTAAAAAAAACTTTTGAAAATTAGCTGAGGTGTCGCATTCTCCTTAAATCTCAGCTTTCTGTTCACGCTAGAGGATGTCTTGAAAACTTACTTATTTTCAATATAGTGAACAAAATATGTATGTTTGAATTTCTGTTCACACTAGAGGATTCTTTCCGTTTTAATGTAAAAAAAACTTTTGAAAATTAGCTGAGGTGTCGCATTCTCCTTAAATCTCAGCTTTCTGTTCACGCTAGAGGATGTCTTGAAAACTTACTTCTTTTCAATATAGTGAACAAAATATGTATGTTTGAATTTCTGTTCACACTAGAGGATTCTTTCCGTTTTAATGTAAAAAAAACTTTTGAAAATTAGCTGAGGTGTCGCATTCTCCTTAAATCTCAGCTTTCTGTTCACGCTAGAGGATGTCTTGAAAACTTACTTATTTTCAATATAGTGAACAAAATATGTATGTTTGAATTTCTGTTCACACTAGAGGATTCTTTCCGTTTTAATGTAAAAAAAACTTTTGAAAATTAGCTGAGGTGTCGCATTCTCCTTAAATCTCAGCTTTCTGTTCACGCTAGAGGATGTCTTGAAAACTTACTTATTTTCAATATAGTGAACAAAATATGTATGTTTGAATTTCTGTTCACACTAGAGGATTCTTTCCGTTTTAATGTAAAAAAAACTTTTGAAAATTAGCTGAGGTGTCGCATTCTCCTTAAATCTCAGCTTTCTGTTCACGCTAGAGGATGTCTTGAAAACTTACTTCTTTTCCATATAGTGAACAAAATATGTATGTTTGAATTTCTGTTCACACTAGAGGATTCTTTCCGTTTTAATGTAAAAAAAACTTTTGAAAATTAGCTGAGGTGTCGCATTCTCCTTAAATCTCAGCTTTCTGTTCACGCTAGAGGATGTCTTGAAAACTTACTTATTTTCAATATAGTGAACAAAATATGTATGTTTGAATTTCTGTTCACACTAGAGGATTCTTTCCGTTTTAATGTAAAAAAAACTTTTGAAAATTAGCTGAGGTGTCGCATTCTCCTTAAATCTCAGCTTTCTGTTCACGCTAGAGGATGTCTTGAAAACTTACTTCTTTTCCATGTAGTGAACAAAATATGTATGTTTGAATTTCTGTTCACACTAGAGGATTCTTTCCGTTTTAATGTAAAAAAAACTTTTGAAAATTAGCTGAGGTGTCGCATTCTCCTTAAATCTCAGCTTTCTGTTCACGCTAGAGGATGTCTTGAAAACTTACTTCTTTTCCATGCAGTGAACAAAATATGTATGTTTGAATTTCTGTTCACACTAGAGGATTCTTTCCGTTTTAATGTAAAAAAAACTTTTGAAAATTAGCTGAGGTGTCGCATTCTCCTTAAATCTCAGCTTTCTGTTCACGCTAGAGGATGTCTTGAAAACTTACTTATTTTCGATATAGTGAACAAAATATGTATGTTTGAATTTCTGTTCACACTAGAGGATTCTTTCCGTTTTAATGTAAAAAAACTTTTGAAAATTAGCTGAGGTGTCGCATTCTCCTTAAATCTCAGCTTTCTGTTCACGCTAGAGGATGTCTTGAAAACTTACTTCTTTTCCATATAGTGAACAAAATATGTATGTTTGAATTTCTGTTCACACTAGAGGATTCTTTCCGTTTTAATGTAAAAAAAACTTTTGAAAATTAGCTGAGGTGTCGCATTCTCCTTAAATCTCAGCTTTCTGTTCACGCTAGAGGATGTCTTGAAAACTTACTTATTTTCAATATAGTGAACAAAATATGTATGTTTGAATTTCTGTTCACACTAGAGGATTCTTTTTATTTTAATGTAAAAAAAACTTTTGAAAATTAGCTGAGGTGTCGCATTCTCCTTAAATCTCAGCTTTCTGTTCACGCTAGAGGATGTCTTGAAAACTTACTTCTTTTCCATATAGTGAACAAAATATGTATGTTTGAATTTCTGTTCACACTAGAGGATTCTTTCCGTTTTAATGTAAAAAAAACTTTTGAAAATTAGCTGAGGTGTCGCATTCTCCTTAAATCTCAGCTTTCTTTTCACGCTAGAGGATGTCTTGAAAACTTACTTCTTTTCCATGTAGTGAACAAAATATGTATGTTTGAATTTCTGTTCACCCTGGAGGATTCTTTCCGTTTTAATGTAAAAAAAACTTTTGAAAATTAGCTGAGGTGTCGCATTCTCCTTAAATCTCAGCTTTCTGTTCACGCTAGAGGATGTCTTGAAAACTTACTTCTTTTCCATATAGTGAACAAAATATGTATGTTTGAATTTCTGTTCACACAAGAGGATTCTTTCCGTTTTAATGTAAAAAAAACTTTTGAAAATTAGCTAAGGTGTCGCATTCTCCCTAAATCTCAGCTTTCTGTTCACGCTAGAGGATGTCTTGAAAACTTACTTATTTTCGATATAGTGAACAAAATATGTATGTTTGAATTTCTGTTCACACTAGAATTTCTGTTCACACTAGAGGATTCTTTCCGTTTTAATGTAAAAAAAACTTTTGAAAATTAGCTGAGGTGTCACATTCTCCTTAAATCTCAGCTTTCTGTTCACGCTAGAGGATGTCTATAAAACTTACTTCTTTTCGATATAGTGAACAAAATATGTATGTTTGAATTTTTGTTCACACTAGAGGATTCTTTCCGTTTTAATGTAAAAAAAACTTTTGAAAATTAGCTGAGGTGTCGCATTCTCCTTAAATCTCAGCTTTCTGTTCACGCTAGAGGATGTCTTGAAAACTTACTTATTTTCAATATAGTGAACAAAATATGTATGTTTGAATTTCTGTTCACACTAGAGGATTCTTTTTATTTTAATGTAAAAAAAACTTTTGAAAATTAGCTGAGGTGTCGCATTCTCCTTAAATCTCAGTTTTCTGTTCACACTAGAGGATGTCTTGAAAACTTACTTCTTTTCCATGCAGTGAACAAAATATGTATGTTTGAATTTCTGTTCACACTAGAGGATTCTTTCCGTTTTAATGTAAAAAAAACTTTTGAAAATTAGCTGAGGTGTCGCATTCTCCTTAAATCTCAGCTTTCTGTTCACGCTAGAGGATGTCTTGAAAACTTACTTATTTTCAATATAGTGAACAAAATATGTATGTTTGAATTTCTGTTCACACGAGAGTATTCTTTTTATTTTAATGTAAAAAAAACTTTTGAAAATTAGCTGAGGTGTCGCATTCTCCTTAAATCTCAGTTTTCTGTTCACACTAGAGGATGTCTTGAAAACTTACTTCTTTTCCATGCAGTGAACAAAATATGTATGTTTGAATTTCTGTTCACACTAGAGGATTCTTTCCGTTTTAATGTAAAAAAAACTTTTGAAAATTAGCTGAGGTGTCGCATTCTCCTTAAATCTCAGCTTTCTGTTCACGCTAGAGGATGTCTTGAAAACTTACTTCTTTTCCATGCAGTGAACAAAATATGTATGTTTGAATTTCTGTCACACTAGAGGATTCTTTCCGTTTTAATGTAAAAAAAACTTTTGAAAATTAGCTGAGGTGTCGCATTCTCCTTAAATCTCAGCTTTCTGTTCACGCTAGAGGATGTCTTGAAAACTTACTTATTTTCAATATAGTGAACAAAATATGTATGTTTGAATTTCTGTTCACACTAGAGGATTCTTTCCGTTTTAATGTAAAAAAAACTTTTGAAAATTAGCTGAGGTGTCGCATTCTCCTTAAATCTCAGCTTTCTGTTCACGCTAGAGGATGTCTTGAAAACTTACTTCTTTTCCATGTAGTGAACAAAATATGTATGTTTGAATTTCTGTTCACCCTGGAGGATTCTTTCCGTTTTAATGTAAAAAAAACTTTTGAAAATTAGCTGAGGTGTCGCATTCTCCTTAAATCTCAGCTTTCTGTTCACGCTAGAGGATGTCTTGAAAACTTACTTCTTTTCCATGCAGTGAACAAAATATGTATGTTTGAATTTCTGTTCACACAAGAGGATTCTTTCCGTTTTAATGTAAAAAAAACTTTTGAAAATTAGCTAAGGTGTCGCATTCTCCCTAAATCTCAGCTTTCTGTTCACGCTAGAGGATGTCTTGAAAACTTACTTATTTTCGATATAGTGAACAAAATATGTATGTTTGAATTTCTGTTCACACTAGAGGATTCTTTCCGTTTTAATGTAAAAAACTTTTGAAAATTAGCTGAGGTGTCACATTCTCCTTAAATCTCAGCTTTCTGTTCACGCTAGAGGATGTCTATAAAACTTACTTCTTTTCGATATAGTGAACAAAATATGTATGTTTGAATTTTTGTTCACACTAGAGGATTCTTTCCGTTTTAATGTAAAAAAAACTTTTGAAAATTAGCTGAGGTGTCGCATTCTCCTTAAATCTCAGCTTTCTGTTCACGCTAGAGGATGTCTTGAAAACTTACTTATTTTCAATATAGTGAACAAAATATGTATGTTTGAATTTCTGTTCACACGAGAGTTTTCTTTTTATTTTAATGTAAAAAAAACTTTTGAAAATTAGCTGAGGTGTCGCATTCTCCTTAAATCTCAGTTTTCTGTTCACACTAGAGGATGTCTTGAAAACTTACTTCTTTTCCATGCAGTGAACAAAATATGTATGTTTGAATTTCTGTTCACACTAGAGGATTCTTTCCGTTTTAATGTAAAAAAAAACTTTTGAAAATTAGCTGAGGTGTCGCATTCTCCTTAAATCTCAGCTTTCTGTTCACGCTAGAGGATGTCTTGAAAACTTACTTATTTTCAATATAGTGAACAAAATATGTATGTTTGAATTTCTGTTCACACGAGAGTATTCTTTTTATTTTAATGTAAAAAAAACTTTTGAAAATTAGCTGAGGTGTCGCATTCTCCTTAAATCTCAGTTTTCTGTTCACACTAGAGGATGTCTTGAAAACTTACTTCTTTTCCATGCAGTGAACAAAATATGTATGTTTGAATTTCTGTTCACACTAGAGGATTCTTTCCGTTTTAATGTAAAAAAAAACTTTTGAAAATTAGCTGAGGTGTCGCATTCTCCTTAAATATCAGCTTTCTGTTCACGCTAGAGGATGTCTTGAAAACTTACTTATTTTTGATATAGTGAACAAAATATGTATGTTTGAATTTTTGTTCACACTAGAGGATTCTTTTTATTTTAATGTAAAAAAAAACTTTTGAAAATTAGCTGAGGTGTCGCATTCTCCTTAAATATCAGCTTTCTGTTCACGCTAGAGGATGTCTTGAAAACTTACTTATTTTTGATATAGTGAACAAAATATGTATGTTTGAATTTCTGTTCACACTAGAGGATTCTTTTTATTTTAATGTAAAAAAAACTTTTGAAAATTAGCTGAGGTGTCGCATTCTCCGTAAATCTCAGTTTTCTGTTGACACTAGAGGATTCTTTCCGTTTTAATGTAAAAAAAACTTTTGAAAATTAGCTGAGGTGTCGCATTCTCCTTAAATCTCAGCTTTCTGTTCACGCTAGAGGATGTCTTGAAAACTTACTTCTTTTCCATGTAGTGAACAAAATATGTATGTTTGAATTTCTGTTCACCCTGGAGGATTCTTTCCGTTTTAATGTAAAAAAAACTTTTGAAAATTAGCTGAGGTGTCGCATTCTCCTTAAATCTCAGCTTTCTGTTCACGCTAGAGGATGTCTTGAAAACTTACTTCTTTTCCATGCAGTGAACAAAATATGTATGTTTGAATTTCTGTACACACAAGAGGATTCTTTCCGTTTTAATGTAAAAAAAACTTTTGAAAATTAGCTAAGGTGTCGCATTCTCCCTAAATCTCAGCTTTCTGTTCACGCTAGAGGATGTCTTGAAAACTTACTTATTTTCGATATAGTGAACAAAATATGTATGTTTGAATTTCTGTTCACACTAGAGGATTCTTTCCGTTTTAATGTAAATAACTTTTGAAAATTAGCTGAGGTGTCACATTCTCCTTAAATCTCAGCTTTCTGTTCGCGCTAGAGGATGTCTATAAAACTTACTTCTTTTCGATATAGTGAACAAAATATGTATGTTTGAATTTTTGTTCACACTAGAGGATTCTTTCCGTTTTAATGTAAAAAAAACTTTTGAAAATTAGCTGAGGTGTCGCATTCTCCTTAAATCTCAGCTTTCTGTTCACGCTAGAGGATGTCTTGAAAACTTACTTATTTTCAATATAGTGAACAAAATATGTATGTTTGAATTTCTGTTCACACGAGAGTATTCTTTTTATTTTAATGTAAAAAAAACTTTTGAAAATTAGCTGAGGTGTCGCATTCTCCTTAAATCTCAGTTTTCTGTTCACACTAGAGGATGTCTTGAAAACTTACTTCTTTTCCATGCAGTGAACAAAATATGTATGTTTGAATTTCTGTTCACACTAGAGGATTCTTTCCGTTTTAATGTAAAAAAAAACTTTTGAAAATTAGCTGAGGTGTCGCATTCTCCTTAAATCTCAGCTTTCTGTTCACGCTAGAGGTCTTGAAAACTTACTTATTTTCAATATAGTGAACAAAATATGTATGTTTGAATTTCTGTTCACACGAGAGTATTCTTTTTATTTTAATGTAAAAAAAACTTTTGAAAATTAGCTGAGGTGTCGCATTCTCCTTAAATCTCAGTTTTCTGTTCACACTAGAGGATGTCTTGAAAACTTACTTCTTTTCCATGCAGTGAACAAAATATGTATGTTTGAATTTCTGTTCACACTAGAGGATTCTTTCCGTTTTAATGTAAAAAAAAACTTTTGAAAATTAGCTGAGGTGTCGCATTCTCCTTAAATATCAGCTTTCTGTTCACGCTAGAGGATGTCTTGAAAACTTACTTATTTTTGATATAGTGAACAAAATATGTATGTTTGAATTTTTGTTCACACTAGAGGATTCTTTCCGTTTTAATGTAAAAAAAACTTTTGAAAATTAGCTGAGGTGTCGCATTCTCCTTAAATCTCAGCTTTCTGTTCACGCTAGAGGATGTCTTGAAAACTTACTTATTTTCAATATAGTGAACAAAATATGTATGTTTGAATTTCTGTTCACACGAGAGTATTCTTTTTATTTTAATGTAAAAAAAACTTTTGAAAATTAGCTGAGGTGTCGCATTCTCCTTAAATCTCAGTTTTCTGTTCACACTAGAGGATGTCTTGAAAACTTACTTCTTTTCCATGCAGTGAACAAAATATGTATGTTTGAATTTCTGTTCACACTAGAGGATTCTTTCCGTTTTAATGTAAAAAAAAACTTTTGAAAATTAGCTGAGGTGTCGCATTCTCCTTAAATATCAGCTTTCTGTTCACGCTAGAGGATGTCTTGAAAACTTACTTATTTTTGATATAGTGAACAAAATATGTATGTTTGAATTTCTGTTCACACTAGAGGATTCTTTTTATTTTAATGTAAAAAAAACTTTTGAAAATTAGCTGAGGTGTCGCATTCTCCTTAAATCTCAGTTTTCTGTTCACACTAGAGGATTCTTTCCGTTTTAATGTAAAAAAACTTTTGAAAATTAGCTGAGGTGTCGCATTCTCCTTAAATATCAGCTTTCTGTTCACGCTAGAGGATGTCTTGAAAACTTACTTATTTTTGATATAGTGAACAAAATATGTATGTTTGAATTTCTGTTCACACTAGAGGATTCTTTTTATTTTAATGTAAAAAAAACTTTTGAAAATTAATGTAAAAAAAACTTTTGAAAATTAGAGGTGTCGCATTCTCCTTAAATCTTCTTTTCTGTTCACACTAGAGGATTCTTTCCGTTTTAATGTAAAAAAAACTTTTGAAAATTAGCTGAGGTGTCGCATTCTCGTTAAATCTCAGCTTTCTGTTCACACTAGAGGATGTCTATAAAACTTACTGCTTTTCGATGTAGTGAACAAAATATTTATGTTTGAATTTCTGTTCACACTAGAGGATTCTTTCCATTTTAATGTAAAAAAAACTTTTGAAAATTAGCTGAGGTGTCGCATTCTCCTTAAATCTCAGCTTTCTGTTCACGCTAGAGGATGTCTTGAAAACTTACTTATTTTTGATATAGTGAACAAAATATGTATGTTTGAATTTCTGTTCACACTAGAGGATTCTTTCCGTTTTAATGTAAAAAAAACTTTTGAAAATTAGCTGAGGTGCCGCATTCTCCTTAAATCTCAGCTTTCTGTTCACGCTAGAGGATGTCTTGAAAACTTACTTCTTTTCAATATAGTGAACAAAATATGTATGTTTGAATTTCTGTTCACCCGAGAGGATTCTTTCCATTTTAATGTAAAAAAAACTTTTGAAAATTAGCTGAGGTGTCACATTCTCCTTAAATCTCAGCTTTCTGTTCACACTAGAGGATGTCTATAAAACTTACTTCTTTTCGATATAGTGAACAAAATATGTATGTTTGAATTTTTGTTCACACTAGAGGATTCTTTCCGTTTTAATGTAAAAAAAACTTTTGAAAATTAGCTGAGGTGTCGCATTCTCCTTAAATCTCAGCTTTCTGTTCACGCTAGAGGATGTCTATAAAACTTACTTCTTTTCGATTTAGTGAACAAAATATGTATGTTTGAATTTCTGTTCACACTAGAGGATTCTTTCCGTTTTAATGTAAAAAAAACTTTTGAAAATTAGCTGATGTGTCGCATTCTCGTTAAATCTCCGCTTTCTGTTCACACTAGAGGATGTCTATAAAATTTACTTCTTTTCGATATAGTGAACAAAATATTTATGTTTGAATTTCTGTTCACACTAGAGGAATCTTTCCATTTTAATGTAAAAAAAACTTTTGAAAATTAGCTGAGGTGTCGCATTCTCCTTAAATCTCGGCTTTCTGTTCACACAAGAGGATGTCTTGAAAACTTACTTCTTTTCCATGCAGTGAAAAAAATATGTATGTTTGAATTCCTGTTCACACTAGAGGATTCTTTCCGTTTTAATGTAAAAAAAACTTTTGAAAATCAGCTGAGGTGCCGCATTCTCCTTAAATCTCAGCTTTCTGTTCACGCTAGAGGATGTCTTGAAAACTTACTTCTTTTCAATATAGTGAACAAAATATGTATGTTTGAATTTTTGTTCACACGAGAGGATTCTTTCCATTTTAATGTAAAAAAAACCTTTGAAAATTAGCTGAGGTGTCACATTCTCCTTAAATCTCAGCTTTCTGTTCACGCTAGAGGATGTCTATAAAACTTACTTCTTTTCGATATAGTGAACAAAATATGTAAGTTTGAATTTCTGTTCACACTAGAGGATTCTTTCCGTTTTAATGTCAAAAAAACTTTTGAAAATTAGCTGAGGTGTCGCATTCTCCTTAAATCTCAGCTTTCTGTTCACGCTAGAGGATGTCTATAAAACTTACTTCTTTTCGATATAGTGAACAAAATATGTATGTTTGAATTTCTGTTCACACTAGAGGATTCTTTCCGTTTTAATGTAAAAAAACTTTTGAAAATTAGCTGAGGTGTCGCATTCTCGTTAAATCTCAGCTTTCTGTTCACACTAGAGGATGTCTATAAAACTTACTTCTTTTCGATATAGTGAACAAAATTTTTATGTTTGAATTTCTGTTCACACTAGAGGATTCTTTCCATTTTAATGTAAAAAAAACTTTTGAAAATTAGTTGAGGTGTCGCATTCTCCTTAAATCTCAGCTTTCTGTTCACACTAGAGGATGTCTTGAAAACTTACTTCTTTTCCATGCAGTGAAAAAAATATGTATGTTTGAATTTCTGTTCACACTAGAGGATTCTTTCCGTTTTAATGTAAAAAAAACATTTGAAAATTAGCTGAGGTGCCGCATTCTCCTTAAATCTCAGCTTTCTGTTCACGCTAGAGGATGTCTTGAAAACTTACTTATTTTCAATATAGTGAACAAAATATGTATGTTTGAATTTCTGTTCACACGAGAGTATTCTTTTTATTTTAATGTAAAAAAAACTTTTGAAAATTAGATGAGGTGTCGCATTCTCCTTAAATCTCAGTTTTCTGTTCACACTAGAGGATGTCTTGAAAACTTACTTCTTTTCCATGCAGTGAACAAAATATGTATGTTTGAATTTCTGTTCACACTAGAGGATTCTTTCCGTTTTAATGTAAAAAAAAACTTTTGAAAATTAGCTGAGGTGTCGCATTCTCCTTAAATATCAGCTTTCTGTTCACGCTAGAGGATGTCTTGAAAACTTACTTATTTTTGATATAGTGAACAAAATATGTATGTTTGAATTTTTGTTCACACTAGAGGATTCTTTCCGTTTTAATGTAAAAAAAACTTTTGAAAATTAGCTGAGGTGTCGCATTCTCCTTAAATCTCAGCTTTCTGTTCACGCTAGAGGATGTCTTGAAAACTTACTTATTTTCAATATAGTGAACAAAATATGTATGTTTGAATTTCTGTTCACACGAGAGTATTCTTTTTATTTTAATGTAAAAAAAACTTTTGAAAATTAGCTGAGGTGTCGCATTCTCCTTAAATCTCAGTTTTCTGTTCACACTAGAGGATGTCTTGAAAACTTACTTCTTTTCCATGCAGTGAACAAAATATGTATGTTTGAATTTCTGTTCACACTAGAGGATTCTTTCCGTTTTAATGTAAAAAAAAACTTTTGAAAATTAGCTGAGGTGTCGCATTCTCCTTAAATATCAGCTTTCTGTTCACGCTAGAGGATGTCTTGAAAACTTACTTATTTTTGATATAGTGAACAAAATATGTATGTTTGAATTTCTGTTCACACTAGAGGATTCTTTTTATTTTAATGTAAAAAAAACTTTTGAAAATTAGCTGAGGTGTCGCATTCTCCTTAAATCTCAGTTTTCTGTTCACACTAGAGGATTCTTTCCGTTTTAATGTAAAAAAACTTTTGAAAATTAGCTGAGGTGTCGCATTCTCCTTAAATATCAGCTTTCTGTTCACGCTAGAGGATGTCTTGAAAACTTACTTATTTTTGATATAGTGAACAAAATATGTATGTTTGAATTTCTGTTCACACTAGAGGATTCTTTTTATTTTAATGTAAAAAAAACTTTTGAAAATTAGCTGAGGTGTCGCATTCTCCTTAAATCTCAGCTTTCTGTTCACACTAGAGGATGTCTTGAAACTTACTTCTTTTCCATGTAGTGAACAGAATATGTATGTTTGAATTTCTGTTCACACTAGAGGATTCTTTCCATTTTAATGTAAAAAAAACTTTTGAAAATTAGCCGAGGTGTCGCATTCTCTTTAAATCTCAGCTTTCTGTTCACACAAGAGGATGTCTTGAAAACTTACTTCTTTTCCATGCAGTGAACAAAATATGTATGTTTGAATTTCTGTTCACACTAGAGGATTCTTTCCGTTTTAATGTAAAAAAAACTTTTGAAAATTAGCTGAGGTGTCGCATTCTCCTTAAATCTCAGCTTTCTGTTCACGCTAGAGGATGTCTATAAAACTTACTTCTTTTCGATATAGTGAACAAAATATGTATGTTTGAATTTTTGTTCACACTAGAGGATTCTTTCCGTTTTAATGTAAAAAAAACTTTTGAAAATTAGCTGAGCTGTCTCATTCTCCTTAAATCTCAGCTTTCTGTTCACGCTAGAGGATGTCTTGAAAACTTACTTAATTTCAATATAGTGAACAAAATATGTATGTTTGAATTTCTGTTCACACTAGAGGATTCTTTCCGTTTTAATGTAAAAAAAACTTTTGAAAATTAGCTGAGGTGTCGCATTCTCCTTAAATCTCAGCTTTCTGTTCACGCTAGAGGATGTCTATAAAACTTACTTCTTTTCGATATAGTGAACAAAATATGTATGTTTGAATTTCTGTTCACACTAGAGGATTCTTTCCGTTTTAATGTAAAAAAAACTTTTGAAAATTAGCTGAGGTGTCGCATTCTCCTTAAATCTCAGCTTTCTGTTCACACTAGAGGATGTCTATAAAACTTACTTCTTTTTCAAAATTTTCACACTAGAGGATTCTATCCGTTTTAATGTAAAAAAACTTTTGAAAATTAGCTGAGGTGTCGCATTCTCCTTAAATCTCAACTAGACACTAGAGATGTCTTGAAAACTTACTTCTTTTCCATGTAGTGAACAAAATATGTATGTTTGAATTTCTGTTCACACTAGATGATTCTTTCCGTTTTAATGTAAAAAAAACTTTTGAAAATTAGCTGAGGTGTCGCATTCTCCTTAAATCTCAGCTTTCTGTTCACACTAGAGGATGTCTATAAAACTAACTTCTTTTCGATATAGTGAACAAAATATGTATGTTTGAATTTCTGTTCACACTAGAGGATTCTTTCGGTGTTAATGTAAAAAAAACTTTTGAAAATTAGCTGAGGTGTCGCATTCTCCTTAAATCTCAGCTTTCTGTTCACGCTAGAGGATGTCTATAAAACTTACTTCTATTCGATATAGTGAACAAAATATGTATGTTTGAATTTCTGTTCACACTAGAGGATTCTTTCCGTTTTAATGTAAAAAAAACTTTTGAAAATTAGCTGAGGTGTTGCATTCTCCTTAAATCTCAGCTTTCTTTTCACACTAGAGGATGTCTTGAAAACTTACTTCTTTTCCTAGTAGTGAACAAAATATGTATGTTTGAATTTCTGTTCACACTAGAGGATTCTTTCCGTTTTAATGTAAAAAAAACTTTTGAAAATTAGCTGATGTGTCGCATTCTCCTTAAATCTCAGCTTTCTGTTCACGCTAGAGGATGTCTATAAAACTTACTTCTATTCGATATAGTGAACAAAATATGTATGTTTGAATTTCTGTTCACACTAGAGGATTCTTTTCGTTTTAATGTAAAAAAAACTTTTGAAAATTAGCTGAGGTGTCGCATTCTCCTTAAATCTCAGCTTTCTTTTCACACTAGAGGATGTCTTGAAAACTTACTTCTTTTCCTAGTAGTGAACAAAATATGTATGTTTGAATTTCTGTTCACACTAGAGGATTCTTTCCGTTTTAATGTAAAAAAAACTTTTGAAAATTAGCTGAGGTGTCGCATTCTCCTTAAATCTCAGCTTTCTGTTCACACTAGAGGATGTCTATAAAACTTACTTCTTTTCGATATAGTGAACAAAATATGTATGTTTGAATTTCTGTTCACACTAGAGGATTCTTTCCGTTTTAATGTAAAAAAACTTTTGAAAATTAGCTGAGGTGTCGCATTCTCCTTAAATCTCAACTTTCTGTTCCCACTAGAGGATGTCTTGAAAACTTACTTCTTTTCCATGTAGTGAACAAAATATGTATGTTTGAATTTCTGTTCACACTAGATGATTCTTTCCGTTTTAATGTAAAAAAAACTTTTGAAAATTAGCTGAGGTGTCGCATTCTCCTTAAATCTCAGCTTTCTGTTCACACTAGAGGATGTCTATAAAACTAACTTCTTTTCGATATAGTGAACAAAATATGTATGTTTGAATTTCTGTTCACACTAGAGGATTCTTTCGGTGTTAATGTAAAAAAAACTTTTGAAAATTAGCTGAGGTGTCGCATTCTCCTTAAATCTCAGCTTTCTGTTCACGCTAGAGGATGTCTATAAAACTTACTTCTATTCGATATAGTGAACAAAATATGTATGTTTGAATTTCTGTTCACACTAGAGGATTCTTTCCGTTTTAATGTAAAAAAAACTTTTGAAAATTAGCTGAGGTGTTGCATTCTCCTTAAATCTCAGCTTTCTTTTCACACTAGAGGATGTCTTGAAAACTTACTTCTTTTCCTAGTAGTGAACAAAATATGTATGTTTGAATTTCTGTTCACACTAGAGGATTCTTTCCGTTTTAATGTAAAAAAAACTTTTGAAAATTAGCTGATGTGTCGCATTCTCCTTAAATCTCAGCTTTCTGTTCACGCTAGAGGATGTCTATAAAACTTACTTCTTTTCGATATAGTGAACAAAATATGTATGTTTGAATTTTTGTTCACACTAGAGGATTCTTTTCGTTTTAATGTAAAAAAAAATTTTGAAAATTAGCTGAGGTGTCGCATTCTCCTTAAATCTCAGCTTTCTTTTCACACTAGAGGATGTCTTGAAAACTTACTTCTTTTCCTAGTAGTGAACAAAATATGTATGTTTGAATTTCTGTTCACACTAGAGGATTCTTTCCGTTTTAATGTAAAAAAAACTTTTGAAAATTAGCTGAGGTGTCGCATTCTCCTTAAATCTCACCTTTCTTTTCACACTAGAGGATGTCTTGAAAACTTACTTCTTTTCCTTGTAGCGAACAAAATATGTATGTTTGAATTTCTTTTCACACTAGAGGATTCTATCCGTTTTAATGTAAAAAAACTTTTGAAAATTAGCTGAGGTGTCGCATTCTCCTTAAATCTCAACTTTCTGTTCCCACTAGAGGATGTCTTGAAAACTTACTTCTTTTCCATGTAGTGAACAAAATATGTATGTTTGAATTTCTGTTCACACTAGATGATTCTTTCCGTTTTAATGTAAAAAAAACTTTTGAAAATTAGCTGAGGTGTCGCATTCTCCTTAAATCTCAGCTTTCTGTTCACACTAGAGGATGTCTATAAAACTAACTTCTTTTCGATATAGTGAACAAAATATGTATGTTTGAATTTCTGTTCACACTAGAGGATTCTTTCGGTGTTAATGTAAAAAAAACTTTTGAAAATTAGCTAAGGTGTCGCATTCTCCTTAAATCTCAGCTTTCTGTTCACGCTAGAGGATGTCTATAAAACTTACTTCTATTCGATATAGTGAACAAAATATGTATGTTTGAATTTCTGTTCACACTAGAGGATTCTTTCCGTTTTAATGTAAAAAAAACTTTTGAAAATTAGCTGAGGTGTTGCATTCTCCTTAAATCTCAGCTTTCTTTTCACACTAGAGGATGTCTTGAAAACTTACTTCTTTTCCTAGTAGTGAACAAAATATGTATGTTTGAATTTCTGTTCACACTAGAGGATTCTATCCGTTTTAATGTAAAAAAACTTTTGTAAATTAGCTGAGGTGTCGCATTCTCCTTAAATCTCAACTTTCTGTTCCCACTAGAGGATGTCTTGAAAACTTACTTCTTTTCCATGTAGTGAACAAAATATGTATGTTTGAATTTCTGTTCACACTAGATGATTCTTTCCGTTTTAATGTAAAAAAAACTTTTGAAAATTAGCTGAGGTGTCGCATTCTCCTTAAATCTCAGCTTTCTGTTCACACTAGAGGATGTCTATAAAACTAACTTCTTTTCGATATAGTGAACAAAATATGTATGTTTGAATTTCTGTTCACACTAGAGGATTCTTTCGGTGTTAATGTAAAAAAAACTTTTGAAAATTAGCTGAGGTGTCGCATTCTCCTTAAATCTCAGCTTTCTGTTCACGCTAGAGGATGTCTATAAAACTTACTTCTATTCGATATAGTGAACAAAATATGTATGTTTGAATTTCTGTTCACACTAGAGGATTCTTTCCGTTTTAATGTAAAAAAAACTTTTGAAAATTAGCTGAGGTGTTGCATTCTCCTTAAATCTCAGCTTTCTTTTCACACTAGAGGATGTCTTGAAAACTTACTTCTTTTCCTAGTAGTGAACAAAATATGTATGTTTGAATTTCTGTTCACACTAGAGGATTCTTTTCGTTTTAATGTAAAAAAAACTTTTGAAAATTAGCTGAGGTGTCGCATTCTCCTTAAATCTCAGATTTCTGTTCACACTAGAGGATGTCTTGAAAACTTACTTCTTTTCCTTGTAGCGAACAAAATATGTATGTTTGAATTTCTTTTCACACTAGAGGATTCTTTCCGTTTTAATGTAAAAAAACTTTTGAAAATTAGCTGAGGTGTCACATTCTCCTTAAATCTCAACTTTCTGTTCCCACTAGAGGATGTCTTGAAAACTTACTTCTTTTCCATGTAGTGAACAAAATATGTATGTTTGAATTTCTGTTCACACTAGATGATTCTTTCCGTTTTAATGTAAAAAAAACTTTTGAAAATTAGCTGAGGTGTCGCATTCTCCTTAAATCTCAGCTTTCTGTTCACACTAGAGGATGTCTATAAAACTAACTTCTTTTCGATATAGTGAACAAAATATGTATGTT
Organism: Gastrolobium bilobum; assembly: GCF_033153095.1. NCBI lineage: Eukaryota > Viridiplantae > Streptophyta > Magnoliopsida > Fabales > Fabaceae > Gastrolobium > Gastrolobium bilobum. Next base: position 11,680 of record NW_026897052.1, on the reverse strand, counting down.
TGAATTTCTGTTCACACTAGAGGATTCTTTCGGTGTTAATGTAAAAAAAACTTTTGAAAATTAGCTGAGGTGTCGCATTCTCCTTAAATCTCAGCTTTCTGTTCACGCTAGAGGATGTCTATAAAACTTACTTCTATTCGATATAGTGAACAAAAATATGTATGTTTGAATTTCTGTTCACACTAGAGGATTCTTTCCGTTTTAATGTAAAAAAAACTTTTGAAAATTAGCTGAGGTGTTGCATTCTCCTTAAATCTCAGCTTTCTTTTCACACTAGAGGATGTCTTGAAAACTTACTTCTTTTCCTAGTAGTGAACAAAATATGTATGTTTGAATTTCTGTTCACACTAGAGGATTCTTTCCGTTTTAATGTAAAAAAAACTTTTGAAAATTAGCTGATGTGTCGCATTCTCCTTAAATCTCAGCTTTCTGTTCACGCTAGAGGATGTCTATAAAACTTACTTCTATTCGATATAGTGAACAAAATATGTATGTTTGAATTTCTGTTCACACTAGAGGATTCTTTTCGTTTTAATGTAAAAAAAACTTTTGAAAATTAGCTGAGGTGTCGCATTCTCCTTAAATCTCAGCTTTCTTTTCACACTAGAGGATGTCTTGAAAACTTACTTCTTTTCCTAGTAGTGAACAAAATATGTATGTTTGAATTTCTGTTCACACTAGAGGATTCTTTCCGTTTTAATGTAAAAAAAACTTTTGAAAATTAGCTGAGGTGTCGCATTCTCCTTAAATCTCAGCTTTCTTTTCACACTAGAGGATGTCTTGAAAACTTACTTCTTTTCCTTGTAGTGAACAAAATATGTATGTTTGAATTTCTTTTCACACTAGAGGATTCTATCCGTTTTAATGTAAAAAAACTTTTGAAAATTAGCTGAGGTGTCGCATTCTCCTTAAATCTCAACTTTCTGTTCCCACTAGAGGATGTCTTGAAAACTTACTTCTTTTTCATGTAGTGAACAAAATATGTATGTTTGAATTTCTGTTCACACTAGATGATTCTTTCCGTTTTAATGTAAAAAAAACTTTTGAAAATTAGCTGAGGTGTCGCTTTCTCCTTAAATCTCAGCTTTCTGTTCACACTAGAGGATGTCTATAAAACTAACTTCTTTTCGATATAGTGAACAAAATATGTATGTTTGAATTTCTGTTCACACTAGAGGATTCTTTCGGTGTTAATGTAAAAAAAACTTTTGAAAATTAGCTGAGGTGTCGCATTCTCCTTAAATCTCAGCTTTCTGTTCACGCTAGAGGATGTCTATAAAACTTACTTCTATTCGATATAGTGAACAAAATATGTATGTTTGAATTTCTGTTCACACTAGAGGATTCTTTCCGTTTTAATGTAAAAAAAACTTTTGAAAATTAGCTGAGGTGTTGCATTCTCCTTAAATCTCAGCTTTCTTTTCACACTAGAGGATGTCTTGAAAACTTACTTCTTTTCCTAGTAGTGAACAAAATATGTATGTTTGAATTTCTGTTCACACTAGAGGATTCTTTCCGTTTTAATGTAAAAAAAACTTTTGAAAATTAGCTGAGGTGTCGCATTCTCCTTAAATCTCAGCTTTCTGTTCACACTAGAGGATGTCTTGAAAACTTACTTCTTTTCCTTGTAGCGAAAAAAATATGTATGTTTGAATTTCTTTTCACACTAGAGGATTCTATCCGTTTTAATGTAAAAAAACTTTTGAAAATTAGCTGAGGTGTCGCATTCTCCTTAAATCTCTACTTTCTGTTCCCACTAGAGGATGTCTTGAAAACTTACTTCTTTTCCATGTAGTGAACAAAATATGTATGTTTGAATTTCTGTTCACACTAGATGATTCTTTCCGTTTTAATGTAAAAAAAACTTTTGAAAATTAGCTGAGGTGTCGCATTCTCCTTAAATCTCAGCTTTCTGTTCACACTAGAAGATGTCTATAAAACTAACTTCTTTTCGATATAGTGAACAAAATATGTATGTTTGAATTTCTGTTTACACTAGAGGATTCTTTCCGTTTTAATGTAAAAAAAAAATTTGAAAATTAGCTGAGGTGTCGCATTCTCCTTAAATCTCAGCTTTCTGTTCACACTAGAGGATGTCTATAAAACTTACTTCTTTTCGATATAGTGAACAAAATATGTATGTTTGAATTTCTGTTCACACTAGAGGATTCTTTCCATTTTAATGTAAAAAAAACTTTTGAAAATTAGCTGAGGTGTCGCATTCAACTTAAATCTCAGCTTTCTATTCACACTAGATGATGTCTTGAAAACTTACTTCTTTTCCATGTAGTGAACAAAATAAGTATGTTTGAATTTCTGTTCACACTAGAGGATTCTTTCCGTTTTAATGTAAAAAAAACTTTTGAAAATTAGCTGAGGTGTCGCATTTTCCTTAAATCTCAGCTTTCTGTTCACACTAGAGGAAATCTATAAAACTTACTTATTTTCGATATAGTGAACAAAATATGTATGTTTGAATTTCTGTTCACACTAGAGGATTCTTTCCGTTTTAATGTAAAAAAAACTTTTGAAAATTAGCTGAGGTGTCGCATTCTCCTTAAATATCAGCTTTCTGTTCACGCTAGAGGATGTCTATAAAACTTACTTCTATTCGATATAGTGAACAAAATATGTATGTTTGAATTACTGTTCACACTAGAGGATTCTTTCTATTTTAATGTAAAAAAAACTTTTGAAAATTAGCTGAGGTGTCGCATTCTCCTTAAATCTCAGCTTTCTGTTCACGCTAAAGGATGTCTTATATATTTTCGATATAGTGAACAAAATATGTATGTTTGAATTTCTGTTCACACTAGAGGATTCTTTCCATTTTAATGTAAAAAAAACTTTTGAAAATTAGCTGAGGTGTCGCATTCTCCTTAAATCTCAACTTTCTGTTCACACTAGAGGATGTCTTGAAAACTTACTCTTTTCCTTGCAGTGAACAAAATATGTATGTTTGAATTTCTGTTCACACTAGAGGATTCTTTCCGTTTTAATGTAAAAAAAACTTTTGAAAATTAGCTGAGGTGTCGCATTCTCCTTAAATCTCAGCTTTCTGTTCACACTAGAGGATGTCTTGAAAACTTACTTCTTTTCCTTGTAGCGAAAAAAATATGTATGTTTGAATTTCTTTTCACACTAGAGGATTCTATCCGTTTTAATGTAAAAAAACTTTTGAAAATTAGCTGAGGTGTCGCATTCTCCTTAAATCTCTACTTTCTGTTCCCACTAGAGGATGTCTTGAAAACTTACTTCTTTTCCATGTAGTGAACAAAATATGTATGTTTGAATTTCTGTTCACACTAGATGATTCTTTCCGTTTTAATGTAAAAAAAACTTTTGAAAATTAGCTGAGGTGTCGCATTCTCCTTAAATCTCAGCTTTCTGTTCACACTAGAAGATGTCTATAAAACTAACTTCTTTTCGATATAGTGAACAAAATATGTATGTTTGAATTTCTGTTTACACTAGAGGATTCTTTCCGTTTTAATGTAAAAAAAAAATTTGAAAATTAGCTGAGGTGTCGCATTCTCCTTAAATCTCAGCTTTCTGTTCACACTAGAGGATGTCTATAAAACTTACTTCTTTTCGATATAGTGAACAAAATATGTATGTTTGAATTTCTGTTCACACTAGAGGATTCTTTCCATTTTAATGTAAAAAAAACTTTTGAAAATTAGCTGAGGTGTCGCATTCAACTTAAATCTCAGCTTTCTATTCACACTAGATGATGTCTTGAAAACTTACTTCTTTTCCATGTAGTGAACAAAATAAGTATGTTTGAATTTCTGTTCACACTAGAGGATTCTTTCCGTTTTAATGTAAAAAAAACTTTTGAAAATTAGCTGAGGTGTCGCATTTTCCTTAAATCTCAGCTTTCTGTTCACACTAGAGGAAATCTATAAAACTTACTTATTTTCGATATAGTGAACAAAATATGTATGTTTGAATTTCTGTTCACACTAGAGGATTCTTTCCGTTTTAATGTAAAAAAAACTTTTGAAAATTAGCTGAGGTGTCGCATTCTCCTTAAATATCAGCTTTCTGTTCACGCTAGAGGATGTCTATAAAACTTACTTCTATTCGATATAGTGAACAAAATATGTATGTTTGAATTACTGTTCACACTAGAGGATTCTTTCTATTTTAATGTAAAAAAAACTTTTGAAAATTAGCTGAGGTGTCGCATTCTCCTTAAATCTCAGCTTTCTGTTCACGCTAAAGGATGTCTTGAAAACTTACTTATTTTCGATATAGTGAACAAAATATGTATGTTTGAATTTCTGTTCACACTAGAGGATTCTTTCCATTTTAATGTAAAAAAAACTTTTGAAAATTAGCTGAGGTGTCGCATTCTCCTTAAATCTCAACTTTCTGTTCACACTAGAGGATGTCTTGAAAACTTACTCTTTTCCTTGCAGTGAACAAAATATGTATGTTTGAATTTCTGTTCACACTAGAGGATTCTTTCCGTTTTAATGTAAAAAAAACTTTTGAAAATTAGCTGAGGTGTCGCATTCTCCTTAAATCTCAGCTTTCTTTTCACACTAGAGGATGTCTTGAAAACTTACTTCTTTTCCATGTAGTGAACAAAATATGTATGTTTGAATTTCTGTTCACACTAGAGGATTCTTTCCATTTTAATGTAGAAAAAACTTTTGAAAATTAGCTAAGGTGTCGCATTCAACTTAAATCTCAGCTTTCTGTTTACACTAGAGAATGTCTTGAAAACTTACTTCTTTTCCTTGGAGTGAACAAAATATGTATGTTTGAATTTCTGTTCACACTAGAGGATTCTTTCCGTTTTAATGTAAAAAAAACTTTTGAAAATTAGCTGAGGTGTCGCATTCTCCTTAAATCTCAACTTTCTGTTCACACTAGAGGATGTCTTGAAAACTTACTTCTTTTCCATGTAGTGAACATAATATGTATGTTTGAATTTCTGTTCACACTGGAGGATTCTTTCCGTTTTAATGTAAAAAAAACTTTTGAAAATTAGCTGAGGTGTCGCATTCTCCGTAAATCTCAACTTTCTGTTCACACTAGAGGATATCTTGAAAACTTACTTCTTTTCCTTGTAGTGAACAAAATATGTATGTTTGAATTTCTGTTCACACTAGAGGATTCTTTCCGTTTTAATGTAAAAAAAACTTTTGAAAATTAGCTGAGGTGTCGCATTCTCCTTAAATCTCAACTTTCTGTTCACACTAGAGGATGTCTTGAAAACTTACTTTTTTTCCATGTAGTGAACAAAATATGTATGTTTGAATTTCTTTTCAGACTAGAGGATTCTTTCCGTTTTAATGTAAAAAAAACTTTTGAAAATTAGCTGAGGTGTCGCATTCTCCTTAAAGCTCAGCTTTCTTTTCACACTAGAGGATGTCTTGAAAACTTACTTCTTTTCCTAGTAGTGAACAAAATATGTATGTTTGAATTTCTGTTCACACTAGAGGATTCTTTCCGTTTTAATGTAAAAAAAACTTTTGAAAATTAGCTGAGGTGTCGCATTCTCCTTAAATCTCAGATTTCTGTTCACACTAGAGGATGTCTTGAAAACTTACTTCTTTTCCTTGTAGTGAACAAAATATGTATGTTTGAATTTCTGTTCACACTAAAGGATTCTTTCCGTTTTAATGTAAAAAAAACTTTTGAAAATTAGCTGAGGTGTCGCATTCTCCGTAAATCTCAACATTCTGTTCACACTAGAGGATGTCTTGAAAACTTACTTCTTTTCCATGTAGTGAACAAAATATGTATGTTTGAATTTTTGTTCACACTAGAGGATTCTTTCCGTTTTAATGTAAAAAAAACTTTTGAAAATTAGCTGAGGTGTCGCATTCTCCTTAAATCTCAGCTTTCTTTTCACACTAGAGGATGTCTTGAAAACTTACTTCTTTTCCTTGCAGTGAACAAAATATGTATGTTTGAATTTCTGTTCACACTAGAGGATTCTTTCCGTTTTAATGTAAAAAAAACTTTTGAAAATTAGCTGAGGTGTCGCATTCTCCTTAAATCTCAACTTTCTGTTCACACTAGAGGATGTCTTGAAAACTTACTTCTTTTCCATGTAGTGAACAAAATATGTACGTTTGAATTTCTGTTCACACTAGAGGATTCTTTCCGTTTTAACGTAAAAAAAACTTTTGAAAATTAGCTGAGGTGTCGCATTCTCCTTAAATCTCAGCTTTCTTTTCACACTAGAGGATGTCCTGAAAACTTACTTCTTTTCCATGTAGTGAACAAAATATGTATGTTTGAATTTCTGTTCACACTAGAGGATTCTTTCCATTTTAATGTAGAAAAAACTTTTGAAAATTAGCTAAGGTGTCGCATTCAACTTAAATCTCAGCTTTCTGTTCACACTAGAGAATGTCTTGAAAACTTACTTCTTTTCCTTGCAGTGAACAAAATATGTATGTTTGAATTTCTTTTCACACTAGAGGATTCTTTCCGTTTTAATGTAAAAAAAACTTTTGAAAATTAGCTGAGGTGTCGCATTCTCCTTAAATCTCAGCTTTCTTTTCACACTAGAGGATGTCTTGAAAACTTACTTCTTTTCCTTGTAGTGAACAAAATATGTATGTTTGAATTTCTGTTCACACTAGAGGATTCTTTCCGTTTTAATGTAAAAAAACTTTTGAAAATTAGCTGAGGTGTCGCATTCTCCTTAAATCTCAGCTTTCTGTTCACACTAGAGGATGTCTTGAAAACTTACTTCTTTTCCATATTGTGAACAAAATATGTATGTTTGAATTTCTGTTCACACTAGATGATTCTTTCCGTTTTAATGTAAAAAAAACTTTTGAAAATTAGCTGAGGTGTCGCTTTCTCCTTAAATCTCAGCTTTCTGTTCACACTAGAGGATGTCTATAAAACTAACTTCTTTTCGATATAGTGAACAAAATATGTATGTTTGAATTTCTGTTCACACTAGAGGATTCTTTCGGTGTTAATGTAAAAAAAACTTTTGAAAATTAGCTGAGGTGTCGCATTCTCCTTAAATCTCAGCTTTCTGTTCACGCTAGAGGATGTCTATAAAACTTACTTCTATTCGATATAGTGAACAAAATATGTATGTTTGAATTTCTGTTCACACTAGAGGATTCTTTCCGTTTTAATGTAAAAAAAACTTTTGAAAATTAGCTGAGGTGTTGCATTCTCCTTAAATCTCAGCTTTCTTTTCACGCTAGAGGATGTCTATAAAACTTACTTCTATTCGATATAGTGAACAAAATATGTATGTTTGAATTTCTGTTCACACTAGAGGATTCTTTCCGTTTTAATGTAAAAAAAACTTTTGAAAATTAGCTAAGGTGTCGCATTCTCCTTAAATCTTAGCTTTCTGTTCACGCTAGAGGATGTCTATAAAACTTACTTCTATTCGATATAGTGAACAAAATATGTATGTTTGAATTTCTGTTCACACTAGAGGATTCTTTCGGTGTTAATGTAAAAAAAACTTTTGAAAATTAGCTAAGGTGTCGCATTCTCCTTAAATCTCAGCTTTCTGTTCACGCTAGAGGATGTCTATAAAACTTACTTCTATTCGATATAGTGAACAAAATATGTATGTTTGAATTTCTGTTCACACTAGAGGATTCTTTCCGTTTTAATGTAAAAAAAACTTTTGAAAATTAGCTAAGGTGTCGCATTCTCCTTAAATCTCAGCTTTCTGTTCACGCTAGAGGATGTCTATAAAACTTACTTCTTTTCGATATAGTGAACAAAATATGTATGTTTGAATTTCTGTTCACACTAGAGGATTCTATCCGTTTTAATGTAAAAAAACTTTTGTAAATTAGCTGAGGTGTCGCATTCTCCTTAAATCTCAACTTTCTGTTCCCACTAGAGGATGTCTTGAAAACTTACTTCTTTTCCATGTAGTGAACAAAATATGTATGTTTGAATTTCTGTTCACACTAGATGATTCTTTCCGTTTTAATGTAAAAAAAACTTTTGAAAATTAGCTGAGGTGTCGCATTCTCCTTAAATCTCAGCTTTCTGTTCACACTAGAGGATGTCTATAAAACTAACTTCTTTTCGATATAGTGAACAAAATATGTATGTTTGAATTTCTGTTCACACTAGAGGATTCTTTCGGTGTTAATGTAAAAAAAACTTTTGAAAATTAGCTGAGGTGTCGCATTCTCCTTAAATCTCAGCTTTCTGTTCACGCTAGAGGATGTCTATAAAACTTACTTCTATTCGATATAGTGAACAAAATATGTATGTTTGAATTTCTGTTCACACTAGAGGATTCTTTCCGTTTTAATGTAAAAAAAACTTTTGAAAATTAGCTGAGGTGTTGCATTCTCCTTAAATCTCAGCTTTCTTTTCACACTAGAGGATGTCTTGAAAACTTACTTCTTTTCCTAGTAGTGAACAAAATATGTATGTTTGAATTTCTGTTCACACTAGAGGATTCTTTTCGTTTTAATGTAAAAAAAACTTTTGAAAATTAGCTGAGGTGTCGCATTCTCCTTAAATCTCAGATTTCTGTTCACACTAGAGGATGTCTTGAAAACTTACTTCTTTTCCTTGTAGCGAACAAAATATGTATGTTTGAATTTCTTTTCACACTAGAGGATTCTATCCGTTTTAATGTAAAAAAACTTTTGAAAATTAGCTGAGGTGTCACATTCTCCATAAATCTCAACTTTCTGTTCCCACTAGAGGATGTCTTGAAAACTTACTTCTTTTCCATGTAGTGAACAAAATATGTATGTTTGAATTTCTGTTCACACTAGATGATTCTTTCCGTTTTAATGTAAAAAAAACTTTTGAAAATTAGCTGAGGTGTCGCATTCTCCTTAAATCTCAGCTTTCTGTTCACACTAGAGGATGTCTATAAAACTAACTTCTTTTCGATATAGTGAACAAAATATGTATGTTTGAATTTCTGTTCACACTAGAGGATTCTTTCGGTGTTAATGTAAAAAAAACTTTTGAAAATTAGCTGAGGTGTCGCATTCTCCTTAAATCTCAGCTTTCTGTTCACGCTAGAGGATGTCTATAAAACTTACTTCTATTCGATATAGTGAACAAAATATGTATGTTTGAATTTCTGTTCACACTAGAGGATTCTTTCCGTTTTAATGTAAAAAAAACTTTTGAAAATTAGCTGAGGTGTTGCATTCTCCTTAAATCTCAGCTTTCTTTTCACACTAGAGGATGTCTTGAAAACTTACTTCTTTTCCTAGTAGTGAACAAAATATGTATGTTTGAATTTCTGTTCACACTAGAGGATTCTTTCCGTTTTAATGTAAAAAAAACTTTTGAAAATTAGCTGATGTGTCGCATTCTCCTTAAATCTCAGCTTTCTGTTCACGCTAGAGGATGTCTATAAAACTTACTTCTATTCGATATAGTGAACAAAATATGTATGTTTGAATTTCTGTTCACACTAGAGGATTCTTTTCGTTTTAATGTAAAAAAAACTTTTGAAAATTAGCTGAGGTGTCGCATTCTCCTTAAATCTCAGCTTTCTTTTCACACTAGAGGATGTCTTGAAAACTTACTTCTTTTCCTAGTAGTGAACAAAATATGTATGTTTGAATTTCTGTTCACACTAGAGGATTCTTTCCGTTTTAATGTAAAAAAAACTTTTGAAAATTAGCTGAGGTGTCGCATTCTCCTTAAATCTCAGCTTTCTTTCACACTAGAGGATGTCTTGAAAACTTACTTCTTTTCCTTGTAGCGAACAAAATATGTATGTTTGAATTTCTTTTCACACTAGAGGATTCTATCCGTTTTAATGTAAAAAAACTTTTGAAAATTAGCTGAGGTGTCGCATTCTCCTTAAATCTCAACTTTCTGTTCCCACTAGAGGATGTCTTGAAAACTTACTTCTTTTTCATGTAGTGAACAAAATATGTATGTTTGAATTTCTGTTCACACTAGATGATTCTTTCCGTTTTAATGTAAAAAAAACTTTTGAAAATTAGCTGAGGTGTCGCTTTCTCCTTAAATCTCAGCTTTCTGTTCACGCTAGAGGATGTCTATAAAACTTACTTCTTTTCGATATAGTGAACAAAATATGTATGTTTGAATTTCTGTTCACACTAGAGGATTCTTTCCGTTTTAATGTAAAAAAAACTTTTGAAAATTAGCTGAGGTGTCGCATTCTCCTTAAATCTCAGCTTTCTGTTCACGCTAGAGGATGTCTATAAAACTTACTTCTTTTCGATATAGTGAACAAAATATGTATGTTTGAATTTCTGTTCACACTAGAGGATTCTTTCCGTTTTAATGTAAAAAAAACTAGAGGATGTCTTAAAACTTACTTCTTTTCCATGTAGTGAACAAAATATGTATGTTTGAATTTCTGTTACACTAGAGGATTCTTTCCGTTTTAATGTAAAAGAAACTTTTGAAAATTAGCTGACGTGTCGCATTCTACTTAAATCTCAGCTTTCTGTTCACACTAGAGGATGTCTTAAACACTTACTTCTTTTCGATATAGTGAACAAAATATGTATGTTTGAATTTCTGTTCACACTAGAGGATTCTTTCCGTTTTAATGTAAAAAAAACTTTTGAAAATTAGCTGAGGTGTCGCATTCTCCTTAAATCTCAGCTTTCTGTTCACACTAGAGGATGTCTTAAACACTTACTTCTTTTCGATATAGTGAACAAAATATGTATGTTTGAATTTCTGTTCACACTAGAGGATTCTTTCCGTTTTAATGTAAAAAAAACTTTTGAAAATTAGCTGAGGTGTCGCATTCTCCTTAAATCTCAGCTTTCTGTTCACGCTAGAGGATGTCAATAAAACTTACTTCTTTTCGATATAGTGAACAAAATATGTATGTTTGAATTTCTGTTCACACTAGAGGATTCTTTCCGTTTTAATGTAAAAAAAACTTTTGAAAATTAGCTGAGGTGTCGCATTCTCCTTAAATCTCAGCTTTCTGTTCACACTAGAGGATGTCTTAAAAACTTACTTATTTTCGATATAGTGAACAAAATATGTATGTTTGAATTTCTGTTCACACTAGAGGATTCTTTCCGTTTTAATGTAAAAAAAACTTTTGAAAATTAGCTGAGGTGTCGCATTCTCCTTAAATCTCAGCTTTCTGTTCACACTAGAGGATGTCTTGAAAACTTACTTCTTTTCGATATAGAGAACAAAATATGTATGTTTGAATTTCTGTTCACACTAGAGGATTCTTTCCGTTTTAATGTAAAAAAAACTTTTGAAAATTAGCTGAGGTGTCGCATTCTCCTTAAATCTCAGCTTTCTGTTCACACTAGTGGATGTCTTGAAAACTTACTTATTTTCGATGTAGTGAACAAAATATGTATGTTTGAATTTCTGTTCACACTAGAGGATTCTTTCCGTTTTAATGTAAAAAAAACTTTTGAAAATTAGCTGAGGTGTCGCATTCTCCTTAAATCTCAGCTTTCTGTTCACGCTAGAGGATGTCTTGAAAACTTACTTCTTTTCGATATAGTGAACAAAATATGTATGTTTGAATTTCTGTTCACACTAGAGGATTCTTTCCGTTTTAATGTAAAAAAAACTTTTGAAAAAAATATGTATGTTTGAATTTCTGTTCACACTAGAGGATTCTTTCCGTTTTAATGTAAAAAAAACTTTTGAAAATTAGCTGAGGTGTCGCATTCTCCTTAAATCTCAGCTTTCTGTTCACACTAGAGGATGTCTTAAAACTTACTTA
>NW_026897051.1:0-27867 GCF_033153095.1 Gastrolobium bilobum | reverse complement strand
AAAATACAATAATTTGGCTAATTCTATACTCTTTAAAGAACAAACACTAGTCTCTAAAAAGTAAATTGCTCGTCGATAAGCATTAAATAGAGTTTTATTTTTTATTTTATTTTTTACTTTTCTATATTCTTTCTTGGTCTAAAAACATGTTTTTTTAGTATGAACATGCTTAACAATTATAAGAGATGATGATATATAATAAATGATTTCTCACAATTTTTTTTATTTCATTGATATATTATAAATCATTTTGCCAGATTAATCATAAAGCATAGAAGGAAAAATGGGTCTCATCCACATATAAGCTATTTAGTAAAAATAAATTAAAGAGTAACGAACTTATCTACAAACATATAAACTTTATCAATGTTTCTTTTACGAGTTTTATAAGAATTATGTTGTAGGAAAAGTGATTGTGTAATGTTATAGAAATTCGTTTTGCGTACCTTATTTTTTTATTTTAAAAAGTGTGGGTCCCACAAAATGTTGTGATGCTAGTTAATAGCCTTTAAATTAGTATGAACATGCTTAACAATTATAAGAGATGATGATATATAATAAATGATTTCTCACAATTTTTTTTTTATTTCATTGATATATTATAAATCATTTTGCCAGATTAATCATAAAGCATATTAATTAGAATCAGAACGTTATTATCCAAAAAAATAAATTTATTACTTTTTATAATTATTTTACTAGCATTAGAGATTTTGCTTCTCACAATTTTTTGAACTAATTTTGGATATTAATTTTTTTTAATGTATTAATAATAAGCTCAAAATCAATATTAACAATATAATTATCCTAAATTAATTGGGGCAATGGCCAATAAACCTAAATAAAAAATAATTGGGCTCAGCCCCCTCATTAACAAAAAGAAAAAAGAAAATATAGAAGGAAAAATGGGTCTCATCCACATATAAGCTATTTAGTAAAAATAAATTAAAGAGTAACGAACTTATCTACAAACATATAAACTTTATCAATGCTTTCTTTTATTTTACAAACTTTTAAAACTATACTTTTTTAAACGAAAATAATAATAAAATAAATAGACTTGGTCAGTGCAATAATAAATAACTTATTAAGGACGCATAACGCATGCATTGCCAGCGACCGAGTCTATGCTAGTTAATAGCCTTTGTCTATGGACGTACAATTTTGTTCGCATTGCCAGCAAGCGAGTCCATGCTAGTCAATACTCAATAGTCTTTGTCTTTGTCTATCGACGTACCTTTAGGGTGAAGTGAGTATTCAAATAACGAGGAGATTATAGTTATTTTTTTTTATTTTCTCTTATTATTAAATTTTAATCATTAATTTTTATTAATTTAATTATTGTAATTTATTGAATCATATTTATTAATTAATTATTAATTTCTAATAAATTATAATTGTTAGATTGACAGAAATCAACGGTTACAATTTAATAGTAAGGAGTAATAAAAAAAAGAGGTATTAACTATAACCTCTCTCTCGAATAATTGCTTTGTTCAAGAATTTAAATTTCAGTAAAATAATTTTTTGAAGGTCAGAATTAAATTATTTCCTTTTTTAAAGAGAATTAGTCTCATGACTCTCGTCCTTCATTCGATGATAGTAATTTAATTGATGAGTATATATTTAAATCTGTTTTTAAATAGTTAGTTCTTAGTTAGTTCTAACTGTTTATTAGTTAGTTATTTTTCTGTCAATCTCAATTAGCCTCCGTTAGTGTTTCTGTTAAATTCAATTAGCCTCCGTTAGTGCAAAGCTGGCTAGCTTGTGTATTGACACATACTATATATATGTGTCAACTGTACAGAATAAGCTACATGCATTGATTCTATATCAAACATTGCAATTCAGTTTTCTTTTTTTCTCTCAAATGGGTTTGTTAAAATTCATTTGTATCAAGGTATCAGAGCTCTACACAGAGCTCTGATATTCGCCTCTTCCTTTTGTTTTTCAATCTGTTCCTTTTCATTTCGATTCACAATTTGTTCCTTAGTTTCTTTTGAATTCCTATTGGAAGCTACCTACTGTATCTTCGATCTTTGGCGAATCAGAGCTCTGTTAGTGTTGGAGAAACGATGGAGAATCAAGATCCAGTTTCTACCACAATTCCACCACAATCAAGATCATCGAACTCTATTGATAATTCGGATCCAGCAAGTCCTTATTTCTTGCATTCCAATGAAAATCCCTCACTTGTGCTTGTTTCAACGCTGATGAATGGTAGAAACTACCATGGTTGGGCTAGGGCCATGAAGATGGCTTTGATATCGAAAAATAAATTTTCTTTTGTTAATGGTACCATATCAGCACCAGATCCATCAAGTTCTCACTATGCGGCATGGGAACGATGTAATACCATGGTCCTTTCATGGTTACACCGTTCCATTACTGAATCTATCTCTCAGTCAACATTATGGATGGATCGAGCCTCAGATGTGTGGAATGATCTCAAGGAGAGGTTCTCACAATCTGACATTTTTAAGATTTCTGATCTACAGGATGAACTTTACAAGTTACGTCAGGGTGATAGTTCTGTGTCAGACTATTACACACGGTTAAAGATCCTATGGGATGAGCTAGAGGCTTTGCAACCAACACCAACGTGTAAGTGTGTGCGTCCTTGCTGCTCCATAGCTTCAGATGTGAAGAATATTCGTGAAAGAGACTACTCAATTCGGTTTCTCAAAGGACTGAATGATCAGTTCGCCAATGTCAGATCTCAGGTGATGCTAATGCATCCATTGCCTTCTGTCAATCGTGTCTTCTCTTTGGTAATGCAGCAAGAGAGACAACTTCACTTGGAAGGATTTTTTAATAATCAGGAAGCACATAAAGCTTTCTACAATTACAATGATCAAGCACAAGGCAGAGGACGTTTTCAACCACGAGGTAGAGGACGTGGTACCTTCACTGGAAGAGGAAGGTCCAGTTCATCAAGGCTTTGTACCTACTGTGGGAAAACAAGCCATACAGTGGAGACTTGTTTTGAGAAACATGGATATCCTCATGGTTTTAAGCCAATCCAACAAAGCTATTCAGGCAACACACCTCACAAAGCCAATGCAGCAGCTGTGTCAAAAGATCAGGAGCCTACTCCAATTGAGGGTGTTGTGAATCCTCCACAGATTGATATGCAGGATGGTTTTACCCATAATCAGTACCATGCTATACTTGAGATGATTCAACATTCTCTCCAGCAGAACTCACCTCATTCAAGCAACTTGGCTCAGACCAAAGCATTCAGTGCAGAAACAACAGAATCTTCACCAGGTATCTTTAATGTACAGTGGATTTTAGACACGGGTGCCACTGATCACATCACATGTTCATATGCAAACCTTTCCTGTGTTCACAAGATTGAGCCCATTACCATTTACTTGCCAAATGGAAATCAAGTGTTTTCATATTATTCTGGTACTGTTCAACTCTCGAATTCCCTCAAGTTGACAAATGTGCTGTTTGTAGAAGAGTTCACAGTGAATTTAATATCAGTCACTAAGTTGATAGAAGAATCTAATTGTCGTGTGATTTTTCAGAATCCAACATGTATCATTCAGCAAATGCCATCTCAAGAGATGATTGGTTCAGCTGATTTGAAGAAGGGCCTGTATGTTCTTCAAAATAATGGTCATGAAGACAAACATTTTAATTTTGCTAAAAAGAAGTTGTTGATTGATACACTTCCTTTCAATAATAGTACCCTTACTGTACAGTCCCTCATTTCTGATGAGTGGCATTCTCGTTTGGGGCATTGTTCCAAATCTGTAATAAAGGCCATGATGGCTCAATTTCCTTTCATCTCTTGTAAAAACTTGGATGATCCATGTGATATTTGTCATTTAGCAAAACAAAAGAAACTGTCATTTCCTATCAACTCCTCTATTTCTAATTGTGCTTTTGATTTGGTACATGTTGATATTTGGGGGCCCTGCTCTCTCAATTCAATATATGGATATCGTTATCTTTTAACTGTTGTGGATGATCATACACGTTTTACTTGGGGTATCTTTATGAAAGCAAAATCTGAGACACGAAGCCACATTCAATCTTTTGTAGCTCTTGTGAAAAATCAGTTTAATGCTACCATAAAGTGTTTTTGTAGTGACAATGGCCCAGAGTTTTTAATGACTGATTTTTTCAATGAAAGAGGGATATTACATCAAACTTCATGTGTGGAATCACCTCAGCAAAATGGAGTTGTTGAAAGAAAGCAACAACATATTCTCAATACTGCAAGAGCCCTTTCATTTCAGAGTAAAATACCACAA
Source organism: Gastrolobium bilobum (assembly GCF_033153095.1). Classification (NCBI taxonomy): domain Eukaryota; kingdom Viridiplantae; phylum Streptophyta; class Magnoliopsida; order Fabales; family Fabaceae; genus Gastrolobium; species Gastrolobium bilobum. The sequence goes on along the minus strand of NW_026897051.1, from coordinate 23,599 downwards.
AATTTATGGTCTTACTGCATTACTCATGCCATATATCTCATTAATCGACTGTGTTCACCTATGCTGCAAAACAAGTCACCATTTGAATTACTGTACAGCAAGCCCTCTATTATCATTCAATTAAGGAACTTTGGGTGTTTAGCATATGCATCTACAATCAGTAATGGAAGGACAAAATTTGATCCACGGGCTAGAAAATGTGCCTACATAGGACACAAAGATGGTGTTAAAGGCTATGTCTTATATGACTTGGGATCCAAACAAGTTTTCATATCCCGAAATGTGATATTTTATGAGAAGCATTTTCCTTTCTTAGAAATGGAAAACTCAAGAAAGGATCTTCCCTGGCCTCTTCCAGTTAATTCATCAACTCTATATGATTCGAGTATTTCACAAAAGTCTCAGGCAACAACACCATCTAGCACCCCATCTACTGCACAAGACCACCAACCTACTGTATCTGTGACAGGTGTCCCAAGGGAACCTTTGACTACTTGCTCAGAAAATCCTATTGCTCCCATTATTCCAAGAAGGTCCACAAGAGTAAGAGGACCTCCTAAACATCTTAATGATTTCCAATGCCACATGACAACAGCTGATCATACACTAAATCAAGAATCTGGTACGTGTACTTACCCTTTGTCTTCTGTGATTTCTTATAACCAATGTTCTGATGGATATTCCAAATTTTGTCACAATGTGAGTTCTGTTGTTGAGCCTCAAACATACAGACAAGCAGTCCAGTCCAAAGAATGGATTTCTGCCATGACAGAAGAAATTGCTGCACTCAATCATAATAGAACCTGGACCTTTGTTGATTTACCTAAAGGAAAGAAGCCAATTGGCTCCAAGTGGTTTACAAAGTGAAGCACAATGCAGATGGCTCTATTGCTCGGTTTAAAGCAAGACTTGTAGCCAAAGGATACAATCAAATGGAGGGAGTAGATTACTTTGAAACATTCTCTCCAGTTGCCAAATTAACCACCATTCGACTTCTTTTGGCTGTAGCAGCTTCACGTGGCTGGTTCCTAGAGTAGCTTGACATTAACAATGCATTTCTTCATGGGGACCTTTCAGAAGAGGTATATATGTCTATACCAGATGGTGTTGTTCCACCTAAACCAAGCCAGGTTTGCAAGCTTGAAAAGTTCCTTTATGGACTTAAACAAGCTAGTCGCCAATGGAATGCAAAGTTGACCAATGAACTTTTCTCTCTTGGTTACATACAATCCTCAGCAGATCACTCTTTGTTCACCAAACAGAATCATGGTTCTTTCACTGCCCTCCTTGTGTACGTTGATGACATGGTCTTGACTGGGAATGACATGAATGAGATACAACATGTTAAAGGTCATCTTGATAATCTGTTCTGTATCAAGGACCTTGGCCCACTTCGGTTCTTCTTAGGCTTTGAGATAGCTCGCTCTCAACGTGGTATTGTGCTGAATCAAAGAAAGTATACCATTGAATTACTTTCAGATGGTGGTTTAACTGGTGCTAAACCTGTGTCTACTCCCATGGAGGCCACTATTCGTCTAAGTCAGAATCAAGGAGAGCCTTGTCATGAACCAGCAGCTTACCGTAGACTTGTTGGACGCCTGCTATATCTTACAAATACACGTCCTGATATATCCTTTGCTGTTCAACAACTTAGCCAGTTTGTGGCTCACCCAATGAAGCCTCATTTTGATGCTGCCATGCGAGTTCTCAAGTACCTCAAAGGGTCTCCAGGCAAAGGAATTTTCTTTCCTTCTCAAAATTCCCTAAATCTCTCTGGTTTTGCAGACGCTGACTGGGCTACTTGTCCAGACACTCGCAAGTCTACAACCGGATTCTGTGTGTTTATTGGTTCTTCTCTGATTTCATGGAAATCTAAGAAGCAGAGTACCGTGAGTCGTTCCTCAGCTGAAGCGGAGTATCGTGCTTTAGCCACCTTGACATGTGAAATGCAGTGGCTTACATATCTTCTACATGATCTTCACATACCAATTTCTGGTCCAGCCATGATATACTGTGACAACCAGGCTGCAGTACATTTAGCACATAATCCTACGTTTCATGAGCGCAGGCTTGACTGCCATGTTACACGTGAGAAGATCATCCAAGGCTTGATTCACTTACTTCCTATCTCTACCAAACAACAACTTGCAGACACTTTCACAAAAGCTCTCAATCCTGCTCCTTTCCAAGAGTTTCTGTCCAAGTTGGGACTTTATGATATTCATCTCCCAACTTGAGGGGGGGTGATGAGTATATATTTAAATCTGTTTTTAAATAGTTAGTTCTTAGTTAGTTCTAACTGTTTATTAGTTAGTTATTTTTCTGTCAATCTCAAACAGCCTCCGTTAGTGTTTCTGTTAAATTCAATTAGCCTCCGTTAGTGCAAAGCTGGCTAGCTTGTGTATTGACACATACTATATATATGTGTCAACTGTACAGAATAAGCTACATGCATTTATTCTATATCAAACACTGCAATTCAGTTTTCTTTTTTTTCTCTCAAATGGGTTTGTTAAAATTCATTCGTATCATTAATAGTCCCTCTATTTCAATAAGGAGATAGTTTTAGAGGCATATTCCGATGATAAAATAACCAGATGAGGTTGAGTAAGGATATGGTTTCATAAAAAAAAAAAAAAACAAGTAACGCTTCAACAACACGCCACAGGACAGCTGTCGCAATTGTATATCTAATATGTATTGCTATTTATACGTTATCCGTTACGTAAAAATTTCTGGAGCACATAGTTGAAAATTTATGTGTAGTATATTATAATCAAAAATAAAAAATTTGAACACGATCCAATCAAGCGTAAACTGATTTGGGAATATTCAGCTAATAAAGTCGATGAGATACGAAGAGCCTATTTAATAGCTAGGCCATATCAACCTCAATGCTCCTATCCATTTTTAAAGAAAAAACATTCTCAACATTTTCAAGCTTCTTGGTTCAAAGAATTTTCTTTGTGGCATGAGCACTCACCTTATATAGATGCTGCATTTTGTTTACCATGCTATCTTTTCAGTAAAAATGTTGGCGGGCGACATGGTTGGAATGCATTCACAATTAAATTGTCAATTGAAGCATTTTCACAAGGACATCCCAAAACATCCAGAACTTCAAAATTTATCTTTAATTTCTGAGCTGTATCAAGGATTAGCTAAGATATGAAAGTCAATTTCCTATCATTTGGTTGATAGGCTTATTCGTCTTATCTAAACACTACCAGTTTCAACAGCAAGTAGTGAACGTGCATTCTCAGCAATAAAAATTGTGAAAACAAGGCTTCAAAACAAAATGGAGGATGACTTTCTTGCAAATAATTTGGTTGTGAATATATTGAAAGAGAGATTGCTGAAACTTTTACTACAAATTCTATCCTTGAAGATTTCGTCAATTTAAAAGAGCGTCGTTTACAATTTTAGGTATGCAATTTTTTTATTATATTTTAAATTATTTATTAAATGTTATTGTACATATAATTATTACATTTGTGTGCATTCATATCCTTAAGAGAATACTTGGTTCATTACTTATTATGCCGTGGAAGGAAAGTGAAATGCTTATGTTTGAAATGCTTACCGGAAAGGTTAGTTTCTTTTTATGTTTGCTTTGATATATAATTATTGGCAATTGTTTATTTAAATTTCTAATATTATGTGATATTATTTAGTAAATAATTTAGATAAACATGCTAGAATTCATAGTAAATTTTTTACCTCGTAAATTTGGATAATTATGATAAAAATTTTGATATGTTAAATTTTTTGGCACCACCTAAAATTTATTCTTAGCTCCGCCATTAGGTCTAGGGTTAGCTTTTGTCGAAACAGGGAATCTTTATTTACGGACTCTAAATAGCGGGCCATCTCATGACTCCTTTACTATGCATAGATTTCCAAGTCCCGTAAATGTCATCCCGGTTTCACTGGTCTACGGATAACCTAATCTCTCATAGAGATTGAAGAATTTCTTCATTTTGTCACACTAGCCCTGAGTCCTTAGGGCATGCCCAAAAGTATACCTACGAGTCTCCATGTTTCAGGCAGACAAGGTATATAATCAAAGCAAGCCTTCTAGAGCTATTGATATTAAGAGACATTACCTATTGATATTATCTGTGAGATTTCCTTGTAGTATCTCTTTGTGGGTCAATTAAGTGCGACCTATTCTCCAATAGGTCCACCTACGAGTCAACTAAGACATCTCAATGTCTGTAGCTCATGAGGACTCTACCTTGCATCTCCAAGCAAGTAGCTGAGTTGTGCTAGTCTTACCCGAGATCACCAATGCCCATTATCGGTATCTCTAGACTAGGAACGTATTTCTGGCAATGGACGTGTGGTGTCATTGAGCCCTCATGATCGTGATCCCTATCACAGATCCTCTATATAACACTCTTTTCATTCCAAGGACTTTATCCAATTACTCATATTCAATATTTGAGACATGCAGTATGAAACAAGATAAAAAGTGCTTTTATGTATAAAATTTATTCATAACAATAAAGAAGTACATAGATCCATCTGACTCACAGATTATCTCTAAGACACCTATGTAGTAACAATTCATAAATCTTTGACTGCCTTTGTAGATTGTGGAGCAGAGATAAATTGTATAAGAGAAGGATTAATTCCTCCTAGATATTTTGAAAAAATAATATAAACTTTATTTGCGGTAAATAATAAAAAATGAAAATAAATTATATAGAGAATATCAGAAGTCAATATCTATAATAAAGGAGTGTGTTTAGGATTACTCTGTTTACCAAAAAAAGAATAAGAGGAGTGTGTTTAATAAATGCATTTATATTTACGCTGGGAATTACTGAAGACATGGTGTTTTTTAATCTCAAATATACCCTTTTGAAGTATCAGAATAAGTAATTAAGTAAAAGATAGAGAATTAGTTTTTGACTCCATAAATTTTAAAAATTAAAGAAAATTATAACGTTCAAGAATTTAATGAAGAAAACTATATCAATAACAGATAAATAAAAACAAATAAAGTTCTTACCAAAAAAGGACATAAAAGAATCAAAGAACAACGAAATAAAAAATCCTAAAATACAAGACAAAAATTTACAAATTATAATTATACAATATGATTGCTCCACTGTACTCTTATTCATTTCTTTACACACACATTATATTTATAATATACATGAAAACAACAAATATAACAGGATTGTTCATAAAGATTACAAAAGGTTGTAGCAGAACTTTGATATAAAATGCAGTGAAGTGCATGCTGGCATGCCATAATCATCTTCCATCATCGAAAGCAATTAGTTCATGATCCATGATGCTGTCATACCCAGTATTTTGATGATGGCTGTTATCACCATGTTCATGAATGCTAGATCATGCCTCATGAAGCAGGTAATGAGTCTCCTCTAGATTTACCTCTGCATTGGTCCATGAGTGCTTCTCCATTAGCCTTATTCCCTCCAATTCCATAGCCACTTCTTTCATGCTAGGCCTCTCCTCCCCTATAAGTCTCAAGCATTTTGTTGCAAGAATAGCAACCTCCTTGATCTCCTCCTTATTTTCTTCATTCAAAATTCCAACTTGAAAGACTTTAAACATGCGATCCTCTTTCAAGCAAGACAGAAAGTGCATAGCGAGACTTCTTTCCTCTTCTGGCCTCTTAAAACAAAGAGGTTTCTCCCCTGTAAGCAGCTCTACAAGCACTACTCCAAAGCTATACACATCACTTTTCTCAGTAAGTTGGCTTGTTTGCATGTACTCAGGGTCCAAATAACCAAAAGTTCCTTGCATCATTGTGGCCAATTCAGTTTGATCAAGAGGAACCAATCTTGAAGCTCCAAAATCAGACACTTTGGCAGTATAAGTGTCATCCAAGAGAATGTTAGCAATCTTCACATCTCTGTGGATAATGGGTATATAAGCAGCTGAATGCAGATATGATAGAGCCCCTGCAGCCTCTGCTGCTATCCTTAGCCTTGTTTTCCATGTTGCGTTATTGACCTTTCTTTCAGTGCGTATAAAATCAAAAAGGGTACCATTGGTAACAAATTCATAAACAAGTAAAGGAACTTCTATCTCCAAACAACAACCCAAGAGTTTAACCACATTCCTATGAATGATTTGTGATAGAATAACCACCTCGTTAATGAATTGTTCTATTTGGCTCTCACCGACTATTTTGGACTTCTTGACAGCAACAGTTCTGTTATCTGCTAGAAATCCTTTGAAAACTGTACCATAACCTCCTCTGCCAATGATTAAGCTCTCGTCATAGTTGTTGGTGGCCTTCTTTAGTTGATCTGCTGTGAAAATTTGAGCACTTTGGGAAGTGTTTTCTCCTGCAGAGAGTCGCTGTTGCAAAATGATACCGCCATTTTGCTTAAAGAACTTCTCCTTCAGTTTGATGAGTTTCCTTTTCTCGTATATTAAGTACAGCGTGGAAATTCCCACAATTAGAACTATGAATCCTGCACCTGTTCCTGCATTTCAAATATTTTGCACGCAATTATTGAATTTTTCAATGAACTAAAATCAATAGCTTACATACTGAATGAACAGATACATGAAAAAGAGTTGAAAAAACAAAGAATAAAATGAAATATAATAGAGTTGGATGCGCTTATAATTAGTTGCTTACCAATGACAACCTGGGTAACTATATTGTTGGGCTTCCTCCTTCAATGTTAAGCCCAAGCTCATTTGAGGGGTTTCCTAAAAACCCTAACCCTAATTTCCACCTCGTGGGTGGAGGCTAGGTCAGATTTGAGAGAACAAATTTGAGAGAAAAATTATTTGATTGTTTGAGTAAAGCTTTATGCTTTGCATTTGAGAGATCTCTAGAGAGAGTATGAGTGAAACATCTCTAGGGTAGTTTGATTATCACCATTGTTGGAGAGGTTGAGTTAACCACCACATTAGTGTATTTGATTAATTTTAATTATTATTTTCATAGTGGATTTCTGATCTGGATTAGGTCCCGTGGGTTTTTACTTCTTCATTGAAGAAGGTTTTCCCACGTTAAATCTGGTTGTATTCTTCTTCTCTCTCCTGTTTTGTGTTTTTCGTTTTGATTTTTCCACTGCGCTGCCCGACCTGGTGAAGTTTAGGCTGAGGTATTGCCGAGATCCGAGATCAGGATCTTGTTGATTGACTTCAGCACAAAGGTTGTTTAACCGAGTTTGAGGGAACCGAGTTTTCCCAACAGTGGTATCAGAGCCCGAGTTCGACGGGTTCTGAGGGAGACGAGATGGAGACCAGTGGCATAACCATTGATGGAGACATGTTCAAGTTGACCGCATACAACTTCACTTATTGGAGACCGATGATGGAAGATCATCTCTACTGCAAAGGTCTATATGAGCCCATTACCCTTGATGAGAGACCGGTAGGCAAGACCGATAAGGAGTGGGAGATCCTGAGTCGGAAGGCGATAGCCACGATCAGGAAATATATTGATAAAAGCCTCTTTGAGCACGTGTTCGAATTCACGAACGCGTATGAGTTGTGGACGAAGCTGGAGTCCATGATTCAGAAGAAGACTCCCAGGAACAAAGCACACCTGGTTCGCCGACTTGTTAAGCTTGAATACAAGGACAGCATGAGCATGATTGAACACCTCAACACCTACCAAGGTATTGTGAGTCAGCTGTCAAAGGCTGATATAAAAATTGATGAAGAGTTGCAGGCATTGCTGTTGTTTAGCTCGCTACCAGATAGCTGGGATACTCTGGTGGTGACATTGAATAATTCGACTCCAGATGGAAAATTGAAGATGGATGTCGTGACAGACAGCCTCCTGGGTGAAGAATCCAGGAGAAGAGAACGAGGTACTTCGAGCACGTCTGAGGCCAACGTTGCTGAGAACAAAGGGAAATCCGGCTCCAGCGGTAGAAGCAAAAGCCGAGGTAGAGGTCGTGACAAACGAGAAAAGTCCAGAGGTCGGTCAAAGCCGAGATATAAGATGAAGTGCTTTTACTGTGGAAAGACAGGTCATAAGAAGCCAGACTGCTGGACCCTGCAGAATGACGAGAAGAACGGCTAAGTGAAGCTGGATCAGATTATTCCCAAGAAGAGGGAAGACAAGAGCACCACTGCGGTGGCTGCCAACACGGATGCCGAGATATTCCTCCTAGGTGAGGATAATTATTTGAATGTTGCATATGATGACTGCACCTGGATTGTTGACTCTGGTGCCTCCTTCTACGTTACTCCACACAAAGGTTTTTTCTCCTCTTATCGAGGTGGTGATTTTGGAGTCGTGAAGATGGGAAATCAAGTGACCAGCAAGATTGTTGGTGTCAGTGATGTAACTCTGACCACAGATGTCGGATGCCGACTTGTGTTGAAAGATGTGAGGCATGTACCTGACATGCGTTTGAACCTAATCTCGGTAGGAAAACTTGATGATGCTGGGTTAGTGAACTACTTCGGTAGTGTTAGATGGAAGCTGGCCAAGGGAAATTTGGTCGTGGCCCGAGGTAAGAAGGAAGGCTCCTTGTACGTGATGCAAGGAAAGATCAATGGCGGAGAAGCCAATTCTGTTTGAGATGAACCTAGCTTGGTGCTATGGCACAAACGTCTCGGCCACATGAGCGAGAAAGGGCTCCAAATCTTGAACAAGAAAGGATTACCGATCGGGTTGAAAGGCCAAGCGTTGGAGAGTTGCACGCACTGCCTAGCTGGAAAGCAACACCAGGTTTCTTTTGTGAGACAGGATCAACCAAGAAGACGAAGGTATATTCTTGACCTCGTCCATACTGATGTCTGCTCCATGTCGGAAAGATCCCTTGGAGGAGCTCAGTACTTTGTTTCATTTATTGATGACCATTCCCACAAAGTGTGGGTATATTTGTTGAAGTCTAAAGACCAGGTACTCCAATCCTTTAAAGAATTCCATGCGATGGTTGAAAGGGAGACTGGCAAGAAATTGAAGGTGGTCCGATCTGATAATGGTGGTGAGTATTGCGGCCTATTTGATGCATACTGCAGAGCGGCCGAGATTCGACTTGAGAAGACGCCCCCCAAGACTCCACAGTTGAATGGACTGGCTGAGAGGATGAACAGAACTATTGAAGAGAATGTATGAAGCATGTTATCCAATGCCGGGTTACCGAAATCATTCTGGGGAGAAGCCGTCAAAACTGCTGTTGACTTGATCAACCTCTCACCATCACGGCCACTTGAAGGAGAAATTCCAGAAGAAGTCTGGACAGGTCGGAAAGCGGCCTACAATCAACTGAAAGTGTTTGGATGCCGAGCTTTCGTGCATATCCCTAAAGATGAAAGGGCTAAACTCGATGCGAAGACAAAAGAATGCATCTATCTTGGTTCGCCGAGAAGTGAGTTCGGGTTCCGACTTTGGGATCCAATCAATAAGAAGATAGTGAGAAGCCGAGATGTGATCTTTCATGAGCATGAGAACATTCATGACATCTCGAAGCCCAAAGTCCAAGTTACTGTCAGATGTGAAGAACCCATTCCCTCCTGTCCGAGCTGAAGCAGGGGGAGAAAATCAAGAGAATGAAGAAATTGATGATCAGCAACAAGCTGAAGATGACCAAGACACTGAGATCCGAGTTGATGATGAGATCCGGGATGAGAATGATGAACTGGGTCCTCAAGCTGAAGAACAACCGAGATATCCAACTCGAGAAAGAAGACCCTCTACGAGATACCCATCTGATGAATACACCGTTGTTGCTGAAGACGGTGAGCCTCAGAGTTATGATGAGGTTGTGACGAGCTCAGAGAAAGAAGAATGGGAAAATGCAATGCAAGACGAGATGAAGTCTCTGCACGAGAATCAGACTTATGAGCTGACCGAGTTGCCAGAAGGAAGACGAGCTCTGAAAAATAAATGGGTTTACAAGATTAAGAATGAAGAGAACGGGCAAAAGCTGAGATACAAAGCCCGGATTGTAGTGAAAGACTGCAATCAGAAGAAAGGAGTTGACTTTGAGGAGATTTTTTCTCCTGTGGTGAAAATGACCTCGGTCCGAACCGTGTTAGCCATTGCGGCTTCGATGGACCTCGAGGTAGAACAAATAGACGTGAAGACGGCATTTCTTCACGGTGATTTAGAAGAAGAGATATATATGGAGCAACCTGAAGGATTCCAAGCTCCAGACCAAGAAGACATGGTATGTCGATTGAAGAAGAGCCTCTATGGCTTGAAGCAAGCACCTCGACAGTGGTACAAGAAATTTAAATCATTCATGACTGATCATAAGTTTGAGAAAACTGATGCCGACCACTAATGCGTAGAATCGACAAGTGCACCGATCGTACCAAGTAATAAAGAGTGAGTAGAGTATCGTCTCCACGAGGATTGAGGCACCTAAGTTGTTATAACTATTCCTCTCTTGTTGGATTAATCAAAATAGGTTGAGAATGATTGTAGTTCATGAAACAAACTAAAATAATTAAAGTAAAAATGTAAATGATTCCAAAAGTGTTTTCAGAATGCAAGAACAAAAGATTAAGGATTGGGAAAATATTTGAGAAAATATTACGGTAAGAGAAACAAACACCTTTCTGATCCCCACCTTGCAACTTGGATTACGTTTACATTTACATATTCAATTGATCGAACAATTCATCATCTTTTATATGATTAGTTAAGCCCTAATCCCTTAGTGATCTTAACCTTGTCAACTCTATTAGAATCCTAATCCCTTAGAAATCCCTTTTCGAGTTAACCCTTAAAATCAATGAATCTTTAACGTTCGCGGTTCATATAGCCTATCCCTAGTGCGTACATGAACAGTTATCTTATTCTTTGTCAGGAATTAGAATTCCAACATCCCTATTGTAAACCCTAACCCTCGCAATCCTACTAGATTGATCAGTTCCAATAGAATTATAGAATGAAGAACAAGAAAAGATAAATGCAATTAAAATAGATAAACATAAAATTCAACCAAGGTACAAGGGGTTCACATCAAGGGTTGTGACCCTTACCACAATGATGAAACTAGCCAGACATGTTCATGTCTGACAAAATAACAATAAAATAAAGTAGCATTTAAAACCTAGAAGAGAAAGGGAAGATGAAGATCTTCCGTCTTGATCGATCGAATCCTTGAATCTCCGAGAAGCTCCAAGGAATCTCTGCTCTCTTTGTTGTTTTTCTCCTCTTGATTCTCCCAAAAGTTCCTTCTTCTTATGTTTTTGATCCTTTTATTAGGTTTTGGGAAAACCTATTTTCCTTTTGCACTCCAATTGGGCCTTATTTTAGCTGATTCGCACTTAAAAATATATCGCCCGCGCACGGGGCGCCAAGCCTGGCGCCCCAAACTTGGGAGAAACAGAAGCTGAATCTGTAAACGGAGCCCCGGGCGCCAACTCTGGAGTGCCGTGCGCCAGTCCCGCGCTCCGAGCGCCAACTCTCGAGCACCGGGCGCCAGGTTGGCGCGCCGTGCGCCACCTCCCGCGCGCCGTGCGCGGCCGAAACAGAAGCAAATCGTCGATTTGGAGCCCCGTGCGCCAGGTACCGCGCCCTGTGCGCCAGTTTGGCGCTCCGTGCGCCAACCTCCGCGCGTCGTGCGCTAGCGAGAAATTTGGTTTCTCCGTTTTTGCTCCTTTTTGCGGCGTTTCATGCTATTTAACATATAACTTGAGTGAGAGCATGATTGAGAAGGAATAATCAATATTTCTTGCATTTAATGAATATTTTCACACATTTATGATTAATTCCTTGCTTCTTTTAAGTTAGAAAACATCATCTGCTGGACTCACATCAACCACTGCGTATTTGTGAAGAGGTATGAGGCCAGAGATTTTTTGATCTTGTTGTTATATGTTGACGACATGCTGATTGTAGGGAAAGACAAATCGAGGATAGCCGCCCTGAAGAAGGCGTTGAGCTCGTCCTTCGCAATGAAGGACCTCGGCCATGCAAAGCAGATTCTCGGAATCAAGATTATCTGAGATAGATAAAAGAAGCTACTGTGGCTAAGTCAAGAGAAGTATATTGAGAAGATTCTGAAGAGATTCAGCATGGACAAAGCCAAAACAGTGAGCACCCCCCTAGCCGGACACATAAAGCTGAACCAGAAGCAATGTCCGAGATCTGATGAAGACAAAGATGAGATGATGAAGGTCCCTTACCAATCCGCTGTCGGAAGCTTGATGTATGCAATGGTTTGCACTAGACCCGACTTGGCGTATGCTGTTGGAATGGTAAGCCGGTATTTGTCAAACCCCGGCAAAGAGCACTGGGAAGCAGTGAAGTGGATCTTCAAGTACCTCCGAGGTACGACCGACTTATGTCTTCGATTTGGAGAAGGCAAAGTCGAGTTGCAAGGCTACTCGGATTCTGATTTAGGGGGAGATGCCGACTCGAGGAAGTCGACTACAGGATATTTGATGAGATTTGCCGGAGGAGCTGTCTCTTGGCAATCAAGACTTCAGAAATGTGTTGCACTATTGACAACTGAGGCTGAGTACATTGTCGCTACTGAGGCAAGCAAAGAGATGCTGTGGATGAAGAAGTTCCTCATGGAACTCGGCCATAATCAAGACAAGTACGAGCTGGGTTGTGACAATCAAAGCACCATCTTGCGAAGAATTCGACCTTTCACTCCCGCACTAAGCATATTGATGTGAGGTATCACTGGATCCGGGATGTGGTGAAAGGTGGAGAGCTCGAACTAGTCAAGGTGCACACTGACCAAAATTGGTCCGACATGATGACAAAGCCGGTTCCAGCAAGAAAATTTGAAGACTGTTGTGAAGGAGCCAGATTGATGCTGAAGCCGACGCATTGAAATCGGAGGGGGAGATTTGTTGGGCTTTCTCCTTTAATGCTAAGCCCAAGCCCATTTGAGGGGTTTCCTAAAAACCCTAACCCTAATTTCCACCTCCTCTATATATACTCATTAGTTGTGGGTGGAGGCTAGGTCAGATTTGAGAGAACAAATTTGAGAGAAAAATTATTTGATTGTTTGAGTAAAGCTTAATGCTTTGCATTTGAGAGAGTTTGAGTGAAATATCTCTAGGGTAGGTTGATTATCACCATTGTTGGAGAGGTTGAGTTAACCATCACATTGGTGTATTTGATTATTTGTAACCATTATTTTCATAGTGGATTTCTGATCTGGACTAGGTCCCGTGGGTTTTTACTTCTTCATTGAAGAAGGTTTTCCCACGTTAAATCTGGTTGTATTCTTCTTCTCTCTCCTGTTTTGTGTTTTTCGTTTTGATTTTTCCACTGCGCTGCCCGATCTGGTGAAGTTAAGGCTGAGGTATTGCCGAGATCCGAGATCAGAATCTTGTTGATTGACTTCCGCACAAAGGCTGCTTAGCCGAGTTTGAAAGAACCGAGTTTTCCAACATATATTTTGTCGGTGGCACCCTCCGTCCTTTGTTCCCTCTCCGGATTGCCCCTTAGGACAGAAACATTTGTAAGACCCATCGGTGTTGTGACAATTATTTTCACTTAGGCATGTATTCTTTGATGTCTTACATTCATCAATATCTGCAAGTCCGTCACAGAAATAACTATATTATCAAGCTCATTCATTACTAAAGTAAATATTCCTCTGTTGTAGTTTATTAAATTTCTGAATTCAACAAAACTTGTAATGGAATTCTACCATTTGAAATGTGTGCTGGGGCCTCGGGGCTGTTCTTTAACACCTAGGAATTATCACTACTTATTTTAAAAGGAAAAATTCCATTTTTGCCCACTTTTGATTACATGTTGTATTGGGAAATTTTACAACATAAAATTTTTACAAATTAGGAAAAATTAGGAAAAAAATCCTAAAATACAAGATAAAATTTTACAAATTATAATTAAATAATATGACTGCTCCGCTGTCCTCTTATTCACTTCTTTACACACATAATATTTATAATACACATGAAAACAACAAAAATATAACTGGATTGTTCATAAAGATTACAAAAGGTTGTAGCAGAACTTTGATATAAAATGCACTGGAGTGTACGTATGCTGCCATGCCATAATCATCTTCCATCATCGAAAGCAATTAGTTCATGATCCCTGATGCTGTCATACCCAGTATTTTGATGATGGCTGTTATCACCATGTTCATGAATGCTAGATGATGCCTCATGAAGCAGGTAATGAGTCTCCTCTAGATTTACCTCCTCATTGGTCCATGAGTGCTTCTCCATTAGCCTTAGTCCCTCCAATTCCATAGCCACTTCTTTCATGCTAGGCCTCTCCTCCCCTATAAGTCTCAAGCATTTTGTTGCAAGAATAGCAACCTCCTTGATCTCCTCCTTATTTTCTTCATTCAAAATTCCAACTTGAAAGACTTCAAACATGCGATCCTCTTTCAAGCAAGACAGAAAGTGCATAGCAAGACTTCTTTCCTCTTCTGGCCTCTTAAAACAAAGAGGTTTCTCCCCTGTAAGCAGCTCTACAAGCACTACTCCGAAGCTATACACATCACTTTTCTGAGTAAGTTGGCTTGTTTGCATGTACTCTGGGTCCAAATAACCAAGAGTTCCTTGCACCAATGTGGCTAATTCAGTTTGATCAAGAGGAACCAATCTTGAAGCTCCAAAATCAGACACTTTGGCAGTATAAGTGTCATCCAAGAGAATGTTAGCAGTCTTTACATCTCTATGTATAATTGGTATAGAAGCAGCTGAGTGCAGATATGATAGAGCCCCTGCAGCCTCTGCTGCTATCCTTAGCCTTGTTTTCCAAGATACATTACCTGCCTTGCCTTCATTGTGTATATAATCAAAAAGTGTACCATTGTTAACAAATTCATAAACCAGTGAAGGAACTTCTGTCTCTAAACAACAACCCAAGAGTTTGACCACATTCCTATGATTAATTTGTGATAGCACAATCACCTCGTTAATGAATTGCTCGATTTGGCTCTGATCCACAATTTTGGACTTCTTGATGGCAACAATCCTCTTATCTGACAAAACTCCTTTGTAAACTATACCATAACCTCCTCTGCCGATGATTAAGCTCTCATCATAATTGTTGGTGGCCTTTTTAAGTTGCTCTGCTGAGAACACTGTAGTAGATTGAGAAGTGTTTTCTCCTGCAGAGAGTCGCTGTTGCAAAATGATACCCCCATTTTGCTTAAAGAACTTCTCCTTCAGTTTGATGAGTTTCCTTTTCTCGTATATTAAGTACAGCGAGGAAATTCCCACAATTAGAACTATGAATCCTGCACCTGTTCCTGCATTTGAAATATTTTGCACGCAATTATTGAATTTTTCAATGAACTAAAATCAATAGCTTACATACTGAATGAACAGATACATGAAAAAGAGTTGAAAAAACAAAGAATAAAATGAAATATAATAGAGTTGGATGCGCTTATAATTAGTCGCTTACCAATGACAACCTTGGTAACTATATCTCGTCGGTGGCACCCTCCGTCCTTTGTTCCATCTCCGGATTGCCCCTTAGGACAGAAACATTTGAAAGACCCATCGGTGTTGTGACAATTATTTTCACTTAGGCATGTATTCTTTGATGTCTTACATTCATCAATATCTGCAAGTCCGTCACAGAAATAACTGTATTATCAAACAAATACGTTACTAAAGTAAATATTCCTGTTAGAAAAATGATTTCAATCCCTATTGAGAGGTGAATATCTGTTTAAGAAATCGCTCCAACAATACCTCTAGTCTCATGAAATATATATAAGAAATTGAAACATGTAATAAGACATAGTTAAAGCATATCATAGAAAGTATATAGAGGAGATAGATAAATGAATGTTTAGCGGAAAATGTTACCTCTGCAACCATCCGAATGGTATGGATTTCCTTCATAACCTTCATTACATATGCATCGGTAACCAAGATCAGTGTCCTTGTCGTAGCAATAGGTATTGTTCATGCATGCATAGTCGACTCCACTTTTGGAAGCGTCACAACCTTGGTTTCCTACGGTCCAATCAACAACCATGGGGAGCATCTCGTAAGGGAAAGCATATAAATGACTGGTGTCAAAAGTATAGTAGCCATCTTTGACAACAAAGGAATAGCTGCAGTTTCCCCAATATTTCGTTGAATCGGAGAAGCTCTTTGCTTCAATGCTGATATTCCTCATTGAAGGAGGAATATCCACCTGGCAGCACCCTATGCCGTAACACGTTCCATTATGGATTTCCCTTTTATTGCCATAACATTTTGATGAGCACCCAGTTGAATATTCCTCGCCGTTGTAAAAGCTGTTGAGAAATCCATAACTATTGCATCCAACAGTATGGAACTTGTTTTCCTCCTTTGAAATGCTGAACTTAGCAAATTTTTGCGTGGGATGGTTCCAATTGGAATTTCCATCTTGGCTATAGCAAATTGATGAAACATAGACCAATACCTCCATTTGACCTTGGACGCTTATATTTAAAACTGGAAAATTACTCAAATATAATGTGGAGTTATTGCAAGTAAGATTAAATCGACCATCCAAGAAACATGGCTTATGATCTGGTGTAGATGACATGCCTGTGCCGAATGGATATGGAATTTTGACATCTCCACAAGTGTCATTGCAGCCAGGAAGGGTTTGATTTGGTGGTGGAGGAAGGGCTTGATCAGCTGCAACTGATGATGACACTAGAAGGGCTAATGCAACCATTAACACCTTGCCCAGTTTCGTGTGCTTCTGCTTCAGTTCCATTAATTATGGCTTCAGTTGTTACTGCAGAAAGGGATATATATGATTGACTAGTTGCTTGAGCTGCAATTTGGCCAGAGAACCTCATTCATTTATATATATACTTCAAATTTCTGTTCTTCTCTTTAAGTCTTGTTGACTTGCAATGAAGACTGACAGGTAACGGGGATGCTCTAATGAACGTACGTAATGGGATAAAGTATTTGTGGGATATATATATGTCAAAATCTTTTTATATAAAAGCATCATAATTTCTATCCATTATAATGAGTTTTCTTGATTAAACCATGGATTTGTTTTTTCTGCATTTAATAGAGATAAATTATTCGCATTGAGCTTAAAACGATGTTATTTTGGGCATAAATTAAAATATTTTTTGTAATTTTAATTTATTTCAAGATTATACTATTATAATTATAATTTTTTAATATTTCAACACCAAAATAATGTCGTTTTGAAAATAAATGCAGATAACTTATCTACAATAATTGCAGAAATATTTTTCTGTTAAACCATTCATATAAATTCACTAGCAAAAATAGTGCTTTTCATAATGTCTAATATTTAATTTAATATTTTTATATAAAATAATGTTTCTATATTCAAGTCTCATATTGTATGTTTTTTTTTTTTTTTACAATTAAATATACCCTTCTGATCTCACGTGGTCATGATTATATTATTATATTATAGACAGTCTTGAAAAATTAAATTTAAACATCAATACAAACTTATTAAATATTATCATAATTAATTATTTGAAAATAATATAAAAAAGTTCACTAACAATTTTCTAAATTTGAATTAGTGGCGTATGAGGATGAATTGGTATAATCTAGAGAATTTGTTTTTGAATAATTCAACTTTTAAAGTATGACCAATATTTAAATTTCAGAATTTTTAAATAGATTTAGCTCCTTTAAAATAAAAAGGTACATTTTAGAGATAAAAAGAGAGAGATTTATTAACTTAATATCATTAATTAAAAATTTTAAAAATTAAATTTTAATAACTTCATAATTCATTTATATATATGTGCATGTATTTTGTTACAATTTTAATAAATAATTTTTCAATCAATAATTAAAACTCTTACGTTTTTTTCCTTCTAAATTACGCTCCGCGTAGCCACATTCTTCTCGATTGCGCAATGACGTACTTCGGTTATTTTTAAAAAGGGTTTGTTTTTTTAAAGTAATTTTAGATAATTTTATCTAATGTTCATCGAAACGACCTCGTTTTGGGCAGAAATCATGGTGTTTTTGTAATTTTAATTTATTTCAGGGTTATAATAGTCTTTATTATTTTAATTTTTTAATTTTTCAATCCCAAAACGACATCATTTGGATGAACATTAAACAAAGTTGTCTAAAGTAACATTAGATATTTTTTTCTCTTTAAAAAATACGAAAATGTTTTAAAAAAAAGGAAAAAGGAAAATATGAAAACAACTTGCACAATTAGGGGAAAGACAAAGACAATATAATTTAGGGGAATATTATTATTATTTTACGTTAGAGTAATTCTCTCGTGCTACAGAGAAAAGTTAGATGTGACCCATTATTAAAAGATAAAAAAATGAAATTTTTGATGTGAGATAACATAAAATAATTATATCATATAAAATGAGAATAATATTTTCTTATAATTTATTAGGAAGGGAAAGAACTACACAAGTACATTGTACCAATGATATAAAAATCGGACCAATCCGGCCGGGTCGACACGGAAACCGGTGAACCAGTCATAGAATCGGTCCAGTTTTCATATTGGACCGGCCATGTTACAGAACCAGTGCGACCCGACCGATTTTCGTAAAAATCGATGACCCGGCCCGGTCTATAAAAAAAAACTAATTTATTTTCATAAATTAACGTCTTTTTTTTTTTTTACTCTCAAACACAAATGATTTGTTTTCTTTTGAAATATTTGAGTGATATGTAACTTATTAACTTACATAGATTATGTACCCACAACACTAATATTATCTTGATTATGCAATATGTAGGAAATTTTGATTTGATTTATTGTTAGAGATGTCGTTTACTGAACTTGAAACTCTAGTATCACAAATATTATATGTTTGATTGATCTTTTGTTGAAGAATGATATGTAATTTATTATTTTCATATTGAAATATATAAAATTGATATATATTTTTTACAAGTATTTAAGTATATTTATAGTATTTTTAATATAAATTGTAGATTTACATATACTTATCGGGTCATGCGGTTGAACCAGTGACCTAGTACCTCGATCGGATCAATAACTGAGTCAAGTTTAATAACATTGCATTGTACTATAATGGGAGATGTAAATAATGACAAGAATGTCGATGTTTGAAGGAAAAATTATTCTAAAAGGAAATTATCTTTTCAATAAGTAAATAATGATATATTGTTTTGCCAAATTATTTTCTCTTTAAAAATATCAAGAAAATATATTAATTATTTTTTCCAAATTTATCCTTATCTTTTGGTATTTTTACTAATAATGAGAGAGGATTAATGGAATGAAAGGATAATATAGTCAAATGAATTCATATTTGTTCAAAATTAAAAATATTAAATATCTTTTTTAATTCTCTGTAAAACCTTAATTAAAACAATTATTTTTAATCGGAGAAAGAGACTGGTTAAAATCACGATACACTTTAAAAAAAATAAAAGATAAATATTCCGTTACTTGACGAAGACTTATCATGCGTGCTTGACAAAGACTTTCAGGTGCACAGCTTGCACTTGCATCGTCGATACATTGTCTTCCATGCTTTTTCTGAACTTTTATGCTTTTTCTTCCATGCTTTTTCTGAACTTTTATGTTTGGTTGATGCATTGTATTTAGGGGTGCTAACATTTGGCTCGACTCGTGAAGTCTGAGCTTAAAATTGGTCGTTGACAGGATTGAAATAAAAGTTCGTTTAATAAATAAGTCATATGCTCAAATTCAAAAGCTCAGCCATAGAGCTGACCTAATATATTATTTTTTTTTATACTACTTGTAATATTCTTCTTTTTCTCCTCAATCCATTTTACTTCATTTTATTGGTTAAACAGACTTTTTAAATGATTTTATTTTATATTATGTTATTTTGATATAAATTGAATTTATGAATATTTATCCATCCAAGCAGTGACAAAAGAGAGCGACGATGAGACGGTGTTTGACGAAAGTGAAGGAGAAGCGGATATTGAAGATATTCAATTACTTGATGTTAAATTTACTCTTGAGGACAAGAGTTATTTTTAGGGGGAGAGAATGTTAAGATTTGTTATTAGTGTTGTTGATTCTATATTCTGTTTGGATAAATTTTAATTGTCTTATGTTTTTTAAACAGACTAAACCAGACTTTTACTTTTTGTAAATAAGTCAGGCCACATGCCAACAATTATATTTACAACATATAATAGACTTGATCAGACTGATACATTTAAACATAAACTTAACCTTTTAAGACCAAAGCTCGACTCGACTCGTTAACAACCCTAATTGTCTTCCATGCTTTGTGAAGCCGTGGGATGTGTAATTTTCTTCCATGCTTTTTCTGAACTTTTATGTTTCGTTGATACATGTCTGCCCTTTAACAAGCAGTTGATTGGGAATTTAAAATGTTCAAATATTTTGAGTATAAAATCCTAAAATGGTGAAAATTATAACATTTTTATTTTACCATATTATTTAGCATGAGAGATCTTTCTCTCATTTTTTCATATTTTTCTCACAATTTTTTTGAACTAATCTTGAAACTGTCAGTTTAAAAGATGTACTGCAATCAGTTTAATGAAGACGAATTTTCAAAGTAGGAAAAATGTTTTTGGGATAGTCATTTTAGTTAAAATTATTATTATTTATTTAATATTTAAATTTAAAACAATTTTTCACTTTCTTCCACCATAATTTGTTTCGCTCACTCACTATAAAATACAATAATTTGGCTAATTCTATACTCTTTAAAAGAACAAACACTAGTCTCTAAAAAGTAAATTGCTCGTCGATAAGCATTAAATAGAGTTTTATTTTTTATTTTATTTTTTACTTTTCTATATTCTTTCTTGGTCTAAAAACATGTTTTTTTAGTATGAACATGCTTAACAATTATAAGAGATGATGATATATAATAAATGATTTCTCACAATTTTTTTTATTTCATTGATATATTATAAATCATTTTGCCAGATTAATCATAAAGCATATTAATTAGAATCAGAACGTTATTATCCAAAAAAAAAAAATTAGAATCAGAATGTTTATATGAACTATAAATTACCTAAAGCGGGAAAGCTTATAATATTACTTTTTATAATTGTTTTACTAGCATTAGAGATTTTGCTTCTCACAATTTTTTGAACTAATTTTGGATTTTAATTTTTTTAATGTATTAATAATAAGCTCAAAATCTATTAACAATATAATTATCCGAAATTAATTGGGGCAATGGCCAATAAACCTAAATAAAAAATAATTGGGCTCAGCCCCCTCATTAACAAAAAGAAAAAAGAAAATATAGAAGGAAAAATGGGTCTCATCCACATATAAGCTATTTAGTAAAAATAAATTAAAGAGTAACGAACTTATCTACAAACATATAAACTTTATCAATGTTTCTTTTATGAGTTTTATAAGAATTATGTTGTAGGAAAAGTGATTGTGTAATGTTATAGAAATTCGTTTTGCGTACCTTATTTTTTTATTTTAAAAAGTGTGGGTCCCACAAAATGTTGTGAGTGTAGGAAAGTTTGTTGTGTTATGTTAAAGGATAAAACGAAAACCCTTCTTTTATTTTACAAACTTTTAAAACTATACTTTTTTAAACGAAAATAATAATAAAATAAATAGACTTGGTCAGTGCAATAATAAATAACTTATTAAGGACGCATAACGCATGCATTGCCAGCGACCGAGTCTATGCTAGTTAATAGCCTTTTTAGTATGAACATGCTTAACAATTATAAGAGATGATGATATATAATAAATGATTTCTCACAATTTTTTTTTTATTTCATTGATATATTATAAATCATTTTGCCAGATTAATCATAAAGCATATTAATTAGAATCAGAACGTTATTATCCAAAAAAATAAATTAGAATCAGAATGTTTATATGAACTATAAATTACCTAAAGCGGGAAAGCTTATAATATTACTTTTTATAATTATTTTACTAGCATTAGAGATTTTGCTTCTCACAATTTTTTGAACTAATTTTGGATATTAATTTTTTTTAATGTATTAATAATAAGCTCAAAATCAATATTAACAATATAATTATCCTAAATTAATTGGGGCAATGGCCAATAAACCTAAATAAAAAATAATTGGGCTCAGCCCCCTCATTAACAAAAAGAAAAAAGAAAATATAGAAGGAAAAATGGGTCTCATCCACATATAAGCTATTTAGTAAAAATAAATTAAAGAGTAACGAACTTATCTACAAACATATAAACTTTATCAATGCTTTCTTTTATTTTACAAACTTTTAAAACTATACTTTTTTAAACGAAAATAATAATAAAATAAATAGACTTGGTCAGTGCAATAATAAATAACTTATTAAGGACGCATAACGCATGCATTGCCAGCGACCGAGTCTATGCTAGTTAATAGCCTTTGTCTATGGACGTACAATTTTGTTCGCATTGCCAGCAAGCGAGTCCATGCTAGTCAATACTCAATAGTCTTTGTCTTACCTTTAGGGTGAAGTGAGTATTCAAATAACGAGGAGATTATAGTTATTTTTTTTTATTTTCTCTTATTATTAAATTTTAATCATTAATTTTTATTAATTTAATTATTGTAATTTATTGAATCATATTTATTAATTAATTATTAATTTCTAATAAATTATAATTGTTAGATTGACAGAAATCAACGGTTACAATTTAATAGTAAGGAGTAATAAAAAAAAGAGGTATTAACTATAACCTCTCTCTCGAATAATTGCTTTGTTCAAGAATTTAAATTTCAGTAAAATAATTTTTTGAAGGTCAGAATTAAATTATTTCCTTTTTTAAAGAGAATTAGTCTCATGACTCTCGTCCTTCATTCGATGATAGTAATTTAATTGATGAGTATATATTTAAATCTGTTTTTAAATAGTTAGTTCTTAGTTAGTTCTAACTGTTTATTAGTTAGTTATTTTTCTGTCAATCTCAATTAGCCTCCGTTAGTGTTTCTGTTAAATTCAATTAGCCTCCGTTAGTGCAAAGCTGGCTAGCTTGTGTATTGACACATACTATATATATGTGTCAACTGTACAGAATAAGCTACATGCATTGATTCTATATCAAACATTGCAATTCAGTTTTCTTTTTTTCTCTCAAATGGGTTTGTTAAAATTCATTTGTATCAAGGTATCAGAGCTCTACACAGAGCTCTGATATTCGCCTCTTCCTTTTGTTTTTCAATCTGTTCCTTTTCATTTCGATTCACAATTTGTTCCTTAGTTTCTTTTGAATTCCTATTGGAAGCTACCTACTGTATCTTCGATCTTTGGCGAATCAGAGCTCTGTTAGTGTTGGAGAAACGATGGAGAATCAAGATCCAGTTTCTACCACAATTCCACCACAATCAAGATCATCGAACTCTATTGATAATTCGGATCCAGCAAGTCCTTATTTCTTGCATTCCAATGAAAATCCCTCACTTGTGCTTGTTTCAACGCTGATGAATGGTAGAAACTACCATGGTTGGGCTAGGGCCATGAAGATGGCTTTGATATCGAAAAATAAATTTTCTTTTGTTAATGGTACCATATCAGCACCAGATCCATCAAGTTCTCACTATGCGGCATGGGAACGATGTAATACCATGGTCCTTTCATGGTTACACCGTTCCATTACTGAATCTATCTCTCAGTCAACATTATGGATGGATCGAGCCTCAGATGTGTGGAATGATCTCAAGGAGAGGTTCTCACAATCTGACATTTTTAAGATTTCTGATCTACAGGATGAACTTTACAAGTTACGTCAGG
>NW_026897050.1:230000-275604 GCF_033153095.1 Gastrolobium bilobum | reverse complement strand
TAAAAAACAAAGATGACGACAAAAGAGTGAATAAAAGATTCAAATTTAAAAATTTGAAAATAAGGAACAAAGGTCGGGATATGCATAATTTTTGTTTACTAATTAATTTTTTTTCGAGCAAATAGAATTGTATTCTTTAAAAAATGTAAAGTTTTTGAATTAAACTGATTAAAGATTTAAAAAACAAAGATAACGACAAAAAGTGAAGTTTAAGGTTAATATAATTATGTTAAATCAATGAATATCCCATTTTTTTAAAAACAAAAGAAATACTTGAATTCCAGTTATTAACGTTAATAAAAATAAAAGAGTGAATTATATCCCTTACACAAACAATGAATTATTTTTTTTCTTAAACAAACGAATACATTAAAAAACACCACGTAACATTTTGTTTTAATAACATAGCAAAACATCACAAACTTGGACATTTAATAAACGTAAGATTTG
Source organism: Gastrolobium bilobum (assembly GCF_033153095.1). Taxonomy (NCBI): domain Eukaryota; kingdom Viridiplantae; phylum Streptophyta; class Magnoliopsida; order Fabales; family Fabaceae; genus Gastrolobium; species Gastrolobium bilobum. Next base: position 275,154 of record NW_026897050.1, on the reverse strand, counting down.
AAAAAGATGCAAACATTTAAAGATGTAACTCCAACAAAAAAATGTCTATGCAAGAGTTTGTCAAATAAACATCATGTCCCAAGACGCAAAATAACACTCTTCATGACAGCAGCCCAATCTACAGCGTACTTTATCTGCCTGTTTTCACTTCGCGTAAGAAAAAATACATATAAACACAAATGAATTTTAAATAAAAATATAAGAACCACAGTACGTAACTCCTTTTCAAGCTTTATTTTCTTTGTCGGCCGAACAGCTGAAAATTTAAATTCTCCAGCAATGGAATCATGAGAAGTGAGCACAGGTGTCAACATCGTCAGAGAGACATCACTAACGTCAGCACTGTCACAGGTCTGACTTTCAACATCCTGTGTTTTTTTTTTGTTTTTTTTTTCATATAAAAAAGGTATGTCAAATATGTATTTATATATTTTTAATAACATGAATCTAAATCGAATTCATAGCTCATCGCAGCCTTTTCCAGTTTCGATGAAACAACTTCATTTTCGCGTGCATTATCGAAATTTGCTTCATCCTGTGATAGACAACAACCAACAACAGTAAATATAATGTATAAGAAAAATAGTTATCTAAAATAAATATATAAGCAGCATACATTTGGATCTATAAAAGCCTTATTGAACGCTGAGATTATGTCTTCGCTGATACAAATTTTGGAAACTTGATATTTGGGCTCACTATTTGTTTTCAAATCCTTTTGCTTAACATTTATCTTGAACAACATTGACTTTTCATTCAGAACATTTAACTCATTTGGAAATTGATCCAAATCGGCACCCTAAAAAAAATGAAAAGGGAAAAAAAATTATTCTAAAAAAAAAAGAACAGAACATAGACAGCGCAAACAGAGAGCACAAAACGACAAAAAATACATTTTAACCATAACACAACAATTAAAAAACAAACCCTCTTGAAATGCAGCTCGCACAATTCAGCAGCACTCATTCCCAACAAAGACACACAGTCGCGATCAAACAAAATAAAGGATGCGGAATCTGTGTTATCCACAACTCTGACCTGAACACTAAATCTTGAGTTTTGCGAAATTGTATATCAGCAACGTACATGAATGATACGGATTAAAGACAGGTTATAAACTAAGAAGAATATTTTACCTCGGATAATAATCTTCCCAATGTTTTTGGCAGTTCTTACAATACCACTTCTCAAAATCCTCATAAACGGAAAATGGACACTTTTTGCATGACTTGTACCACCAGTTGTATTTGCTCTCAATTGCCTTTATAGTCCCGTATGTGATGCAGGTAGTTACCTTAATTAAAGCAATCGCAGTTTAACATAAAATATCATCAATACAAAATTGACAAAATTTAAGGAAACTAAAAATTAAAGAAAAGTAAAAATAAAATTTGAACATTTACGTCAACACAAAGTTTCACATCACTGATAGACTTTTTTTCAGTCTCCTTAAGAAAATCATTTTCGAAAGAATAGGATGACTGAGTAGACAATTGAGTCATCCTTGTACTACTTTCCACACCATCAATCGAGAGACTATAACGCAAAAATTAATAATTAAAAAATCAAAAAAATATGAAAATCCATTAATCAATAACCGAATAAATGAGTTGAAGAAAGAAGGTACACACCGTTTTTTGAACTCAACAATCTCATTCAGTTTTGAATCCATTACAATCCTTGTTGTATATTTTGTATTTGTTATCCCGACCTTACCTATTGAGTTAAAAGGTTCAGATAAACATTGAATACAGAAGCAAAATTAATTAAAATAACGTGCATAAAAACTGATTATAAAAGAAAAAATTAAAACAACGTTGTTTGGAAAAAAACATACCTCTAAAACACTTAATCCTTCCCAGTTGGACTATCAGGACGTTATGAGGATCGTCGTTGTCTGCCAAAAAAGATTGGACCTCATCCACATAATGCTCCCACAAAGTGCACTCCAACTTATGACCCCTACACGTGAGTTGCAGCAAGCACAACGTTAATACGCGTAAAATATAAGCTAACAGAGCTGGACAAAAATAATTCATTTAACTGAACATTTGTAAGTACCTCAGGTCGTCAAGCTCCAACACCACCATTTTTGTCTTCCTACCAGAAACCACACGATCACAAACTTTCCCAATTCCTGAGATTAAACCAATGACGTCTACAAAAAAAAACGCAGCAAAGAGTTTGTGAAAAAAATTATGCAATAATAAAAAACGAATACAGAAACATAAAAAACACAGTTAATGAAAAAAATAATGATACAGAATAAGATTACTCGTGACAAAACATTAAAAACACAAAACTATAACCGCAAAGAGTTTAAAAATAAAGAAATAGTCATGATACAGAATAAACCAATGACGTTTAAAAATTAAAAAAAGGCAGCAAATAGTATGGGAAAAAAATAAAACCCGCAATAATTAAAAAAAGGATAACAATGAGGAAGAATCTATTACCGACTAAATAAGGGGAGTCAGACGTTTCTTTCTCAATGATGTTATAATCAACAAAATCAAAATCACTCGCACAAATATCAGAAACAACAATCGATTTAACATCAGTCCTCAAGTTGAAAGACAAACGATACTGATGCTTGGTTGGCCTAAACACATCGCTATTGAATCCAACTCCAAATTTTTTTATAAAATAGCACTCTCTTTCGTTGATTTTATTCCGCACCTGCAAGGTACCTTTGACAATGGCGTGGATCCTACCACCCTACAAAAGAATGGAGCCAACTTATGTCAACAACGTTAACTAAAATGATCAAAACAAAGATGGAAGATTTTTAAAACACAGAACACAACTTGTTCATCCAATAAAACCATTTCAAGATTGTCCTCCAAATTTTTACGCTGAAAGTTAGGAACTTTCCAAGTCCGAACCACCTTCACCTTAATCCTCCAGTCCTCCTTGGCAGGATTAACATCCTTCAGAAAATCATATTTTGAACTCATATTTTGTGTAAGAAGAAAAAACAGAGAAGCAATCACCGACGTTGAAGAATAATGCGTATCAGGAATTGTATAAATGAGAGTGATTTATAGTTTTTGAATTGTCTTCTTTAAAAAATGTGAAGTTTTTGAATTAAACTGAATAAAGATTTAAAAAACAAAGATAACGATAAAAGAGTGATTCAGTAGTTATAAATGAGACTTTCATGGAATAAAACAGTCATTTGTTTTAATAACAATGAATATCCCGGTTTTTTTTTCAAAAACATAAAGATTTGAATTAAACTGAATAAAGGTTAAAAAAAATGATTAGATTACATGATCAACATCAATTATTATAAAAACAAAGATGACGACAAAAGAGTGATTTAGTAGTTATAAATGAGATTTTTATGGAATAAAACAGAAGTTTTTTCTAATAACAAAACACTCATACCTGATTCCACTGAATCAAGAGGTTAATAAAAGATTCAAATTTAAAAATCTGAAAATAAGGAACAAAGGTCGGGATATGTATAATTATTATTTTTTATTACTAATTAATTTTTTTTCGAGTAAATAGAATTGTATTCTTTAAAAAATGTGAAGTTTTTGAATTAAACTGAATAAAGATTTAAAAAACAAAGATAACGACAAAGAGTGATTTAGTAGTTATAAATCAATGAATATCCCATTTTTTAACAGTCATTTCATGGAATAAAACAGTCATTTGTTTTAATAACAATGAATATCCTTTTTTTTCTTCAAAAAACGTAAAGATTTGAATTAAACTGGATAAAGGTTAAAAAAATGATTAGATTACATGATCAACATCAATTATTTAAAAAACAAAGATGACGACAAAAGAGTGATTCAGGAGTTATAAATGAGATTTTCATAGAATAAAACAGTCATTTGTTTTAATAACAATGAATATCCCATTTTTTTTTTCAAAAAACGTAAAGATTTGAATTAAACTGAATAAAGGTTAAAAAAACGATTAGATTACATGATCAACATCAATTATTTAAAAAACAAAGATGACGACAAAAGAGTGATTTAGTAGTTATAAATGAGATTTTCATGGAATAAAACAGAAGTTTTTTCTAATAACAAAACACTCATACCTGATTCCATTGAATCAAGAGGTTAATAAAAGATTCAAATTTAAAAATCTGAAAATAAGGAACAAAGGTCGGGATATGTATAATTTTTTTTTTTACTAATTAATTTTTTTCGAGTAAATAGAATTGTATTCTTTAAAAAATGTGAAGTTTTTGAATTAAACTGAATAAAGATTTAAAAAACAAAGATAACGACAAAGAGTGATTAAGTAGTTATAAATCAATGAATATCCCATTTTTTAACAGTCATTTCATGGAATAAAACAGTCATTTGTTTTAATAACAATGAATATCCTGTTTTTTTTTTTCCAAAAAACGTAAAGATTTGAATTAAACTGAAAAAAGGTTAAAAAAAACGATTAGATTACATGATCAACATCAATTATTTAATAAATAAAGATGATGACAAAGAGTGATTTAGTAGTTATAAATCAATGAATAAGCAATCTTGACCATTGATTTAAAGTAACAAATCGTGTCAATTGAAAATATAATTCTTTTTTGTATTTATTATATTCACCGATTTACTTTTTTAAATGTTATATTTGAACACATTAGTAAAATTGAACCACGCGACACGTGAGGAAGGTTTCCTAAGAATGAAATTATGTTTCAATTCTAGCAAGCAACCCACCAACCATACCGCGTATTGGACAATAAGAGGAAAATTAAGAAGAAGAAAAAAAGAACAAAAAACATGATGCTTACGTCATCTCATTTCTTGATACCAATTGACTCGATTATTAAAAAGAGGGATGTGATTGGCGGGACCCACGTTGTAATCCAACGACTTGGATGATGCCTGTGACAAACCGAAGTAAACGCCGGGTGAATACAGGAAACGCGCATTCAGCAATCGTCGGCTATATATATGGAGAATTTGGATGAAGAAGAAGAAAAAACAGAAAGAGAAGAAAGAAGAAGAAAGTGGGTCCCATTTCTATAAAGATGTACACAAACGTTAAGGGCGAGGAGTTTGACATCGAGTCAGGGGAGACCCTCTACCCGGGTCTCAGCCTCAGCGACAACCAGCTCCGATGGGGCTTCATCCGCAAGGTCTATGGCATCCTTTCTGCGCAGATCGTTCTCACCACCATCGTCTCCGTCATAACCGTTTTCTATGCTCCCATAAACGATCTCCTCAAGGGAAATTCCGGCCTCCTCCTCTTCGTCCTCTTCCTCCCCTTCATATGTCAGTCTCTTTTTTTAATTCTCAATTTCCCCAAATTTTCCCCGATCTGTAATTTCTGTAGATTTTTTTTATGCAATTATAGTTTATTATTATTATTATTATTATGTTATGGTTCAATTGCCGTATTTGAATAATTTGAAATATGTTGCAGTCTTGATCCCTTTACTCAAGTACCAACAAAAGCATCCTCATAATTATATCTTGCTTGGACTCTTCACCATCTCAATTAGCTTCACTGTTGGAGTGACATGTGCTAACACGGATGGTTCGTATCATTCATTCATTTTGTGATTGATTATATATAGGATTCAAAATCAGGGGATTCTGTTTGTGGTTTTGATCTGATTATATGTCCATTGGAATGAATGCTTGCAGGAAAAATTGTTCTTGAGGCATTGATTTTGACCTCGGCAGTTGTTTCTTCTCTCACTGGCTATGCCTTTTGGGCTTCCAAGAAGGGCAAGGATTTTAGCTACCTTGGTCCAATATTGTTCACCTGCCTCGTTACTCTCTTCGTCACTGGCATGATGCAGGTTAGATTTCACTCTCTTACTTCATCATAATAATTATGATATCTCTGGTTGACTGCACCATATATGTATATACAGAGTGTGCAAAATAACCAAAAAACTGAACAGAACCGTGAACCGAAGCGAACCGTCCTTAAAATAATTAAAAACTAGTTTATGAACCGAACCAGTTTTTAAAGAATCAGTTCATGAAATGAACCGGTTTTTAAAGAACCAGTTCATGAACCGAACCGGTTTTTAGAATCAGTTTAAGAACCAAACCATTTTGAACAGAACCGAACCGTTTTTAAACCGAACCAAATTGATTTTTATAACTTTATTTTTAAAATTTTGAATTTTTTTTCTTTTCAAAATAGGGCCGATCTGAATCGGTTCTGAATCGAATCGAACTGTTTCCAACTAAACCGAACCATTTCCGAATCGAACCATTTTTGAATCAAATCGAACCATTTTTGAACCGAACCATTTAAACTAATTCGGTTTAGTTTTTCAAAAAATTTGATTCGGTTCGGATCCATGCACATCCCTGTGTGTGTATATAATGATGCTTGCAAGTTGCAACTTTTCTCTTGCTTGAAACTTGTTGACTGGTTGTCCTTTGGTGCAGATGTTCTTCCCTCTTGGACCAACAGCCCATGCTATATATGGTGGAATCGGTGCTATGATTTTCTCTGGTTATATTGTCTATGACACTGACAACCTCATCAAGCGCTTCACTTATGATGAGTACATTGGAGCCTCTGTCACTCTTTATCTTGACATTCTGAACCTGTTCCTTTCCATCTTGAGGGTGCTCAGGGAGGCAAACAATTAGTCATCCTGTGTGAATTTGAAATTGAAATTGAATTTGAATTTGAGTTAAATATTTGAAACTACTTCGTTGCATATTTTTAATACCGTAGCAAGCATTGTTAAGGTACACTATCCTTCTCTTGTATTCCTTAACGGCTGACAGTACTTTGATGACATGGAAAATTTGTAGCTTTACAGTTGTATTTTAAGTGTGATATAAGAATCTTCTATGCCAATTGTTCTTTTATTTGTTCTGGTTGTTTTATTTTATGAGAGTTATTATACAGTACATATATTATCATACCACCATCATGATATTGTACGAACATTATTGGGACCATGTAAAATGATAACTCCATGTTTTGTTGAAGACTTCAGTACAATGTTCATGATGACTGTATAGTGCACCCTGATTTTGCTCGGAGACATACGAGTCCATTATTATTTAATGCTCTTCAAAATTGCGTATTTTTATGCGAATCTTATCATTGGTTGCGTTCAACTGGTCAAGTTTTTTGTGTTGGAAATTTTCATGTCTGCATTTGGAGTAAAAGATTTATCACTCAGAAGTCATAGAGTTGTAATGCAGTGGAATTATCACTTGGGCATTCAAGTAATGGCATAATAATGATCAAGTCATGCACAATTGAAAGGTTGGCCGCAGCAAGTAACATTAGAGAATAATATAAGATAAAATGGTTGTTTTGAGTTCATTCACGCTGATTAACAAGTTATATAAATAATTTAGCATATGGTAAACACACTATTCAGAGTAAATATGCAAGAAAATTTGAAATATGGAGTTTAAGAGCTAAGAGAAGTGCCAGCGAGGTTTATACAATCACAGAACTAGTGGTGAAGGTTAATTTCCAAGTTATCCATTGGAAATTTTCTTCACTGTGAACCTTTAAACTACAAGAACAAGTTTTCTAAGCTTGAATTTTAGTTAACCAACATTATTTAATGTTATAAGAACAATGCCAAAAATATTTGCATGTTTTCTCACCCAAAAGTACAGCTAGGAATAAGAATTTGAAAGAAGCACCAGATGATGCTAACTACACTACTCTCGTATCTTTGGCAAAATGTAGGCAGCGACAAATTGACATGAAAAAGCTCAAATATAGCTACAACATCAAGCTAAACTCATCTGATTAGCTAATAAGTTGAGGTTTTATCAAGAAGAAATCCTGAATGTAAAAAATTTCACCTCAATATTTGTGTTTAGATGCTTAATCTTGCTTCTTTTATAGTCTTTCTGCCTATATCCTCGTGCAAATTATTCAAACCTAGATCTTTATTTAAGCACAACTTTGTTGGCCAGTTTATAAGAAATCAGTATGCAACAGTTACCGTTTAGAAGTTGCTAAGAATTGGATACATTATTACTATTTGCGACCATTGTAACCAAATCCAATTTTTCTTCCTGCTATATCATACACTAACTCTAATATTTTCTGTTGAGACTTTCCAATAAGTACGAGATCTGCATCACTAAGCCAACACAACAAGTATATTGTGAAGCAAAACAAGTATCTCTAACCACACTCATTATAAAATTCAATTTGTATAGGTTATATTGTATTGTGGTAAGTTTTTAAGGGAAACATTATGAACTTTGTGCAGCAGTTAGCAGACATTTTAAGAAATTAACATACTACTGACTTGGCATAACATCTTAATCTTAAATCCAATCTTAGAAAACTAAACCAATAACCATCAAAGCAAAATACATGATCGCAAACCATATAAAACGTAATACAAGATGAAAGAACAACTGAAACTAACAGCAATTTCTCAAGCTGCAAATTCCATCGACTATCAATTAACAATGATCCATGAAGTCACCAGTAATTGGAACAAACATAATATGCATAACATCAATGAAAACATATAAGGTGCAGTTGGTAGATTCTTCAAGAACCTCATGCACAAGTGGCAAAGCATAGCATATACATCCTAATATTAAGAACAAGGTGATATCAAACTCTCAACGTAGACATCTGGGACCACCCAACTGTTGATGCTTTGAATCTCAGGAAGCTTAAAAGTGCCATCTCTGGAATTGTAAACAACTAACCTTGACTGGAACTCCAACAGTACTTGGTCATCCTCAGAAATGTGAAGTGCCTTAGTATACGGATAGGAATCAGGATTTCCCATGTAAGGAACACTGAACAATTTAGTCCAAGACTCTTTATTTCCATAATCCTTCATAAGCCAAACATCCGAAAACGTGTCACTATGAGAAAGTATGCACAAGCAATCCCTCAACACCCCCAAGGTCAAGGTAAGCACAGTTACTCCTCCATAATCAGGCTGCAAAAGTTCTTGATAAGACTCCTTCCCCAAATCAAGAGAAACAATAACCCACGAAGAACTTGAAGTAGCAGATGCCAACCAATTAACAGTGCCACTCACGAATTTTCCGGATTCATCGAATGGAACACCAGAAGGAAACTCCTGAATCCTTCTCCAATAATTGGTACCCAAAGTATGAACCTTGACTAGAGTTTTGTAAACAGTAGCACCACCACTATCACATTCATAGCAAAAAACTGCTACCACCTTGTAACTATCAGTGAAATGATCATAACCGAACCCATATATTGTATAACTACCCAGTTGCCGTTGATTTTCCAAAGAGGGCGATTTCTTGAATTTCCTAATAGAAGGGTTCCACAAAAGAGCACAACTCTGATCGATGGCCAAACAAAGTATGCCGTCACAAGAACCAACGATCAAATCAAAATGGTTTCGCTTGTTCAAAGGGTACTGGAGCTGGGTAGCGATTGGGGTCAAGGTGTTGAATAAGGAGGGGAGAGGACATGCCCTGAGAATGAATTGGTGTGAGGGGTTCATGAAGCTCAAGACGAGGAAGCGCGATGAACCGCTAAGGTGCTTCTTCGCGAATTTGGGATCGGATGAAATTAGGGAATTCCAAGATTTGCATACGCACCGGAGCTGCAAGAGGAACTTCACGGGGAGCCTCCAGAGGATTTCAACTATAAGCTCGAACGGAAGTGTGGAAAGCGGCGGCGCGTGAAGTGAGTCGGCGGGAGGCATGGAGGAGGAAGAAAGTGAAGGTGGTGCTAGGGTTAGTTGGTGTGTTTGTGAGGAGGTGGTGAATCGGTGCCTCTTAGCGGTGGTTGTTTCTTCTGTAAGTGGCTGAGATGAAGCCACATCTTTTTTGTGATCACCGTCGCTCGCTACCTGGCGCCATTTCTGAGTGTGGAAATAGATGAACGAAGATGATGTTGTCTTGCTAATTTATGTGAATGTTAACACCAAATTACCATGTAATTTCCCACGCTGCTGACTGATGACTGGGACGGTTCAATCTTTTTGACTTAAACTTGAGATTGAAAATATACAAGAAAATGATCACTTGATATAATATATTATAATTGAGTTTGGTATTTATTATTTTAAATGACATAAGTTATAAGTTATGTTATTTAAAATAAGAGATAGGCACAGAAAAACGAAAATTATGGAAGAGAGAAAGTGAGTGGTTTTTTTAAATTTAAAATTTAAAATTTTTGTGTTTGTATCTCTCTTAAAATGACATAACTTTCTGATTTAAAACGACAAACACTTTTTCATTATAATTTTATAATTTACTTACTGTGGTACTGTATTGTAATATTTTATTTCATTAAATTTCTTTCAAAATGATGGATAAAATTGAGCTTAATTGGGTTTTGAAGTATTATTTTATGTAAAAAAGAAGTTATAGTTATTATTTTTTTTATGGGTTTGGTGTTTGTCATTTTAAATGACATAAATTATGTCATTTTAGGAGAGAGATAGACACAGAAAAACAGAAATCATGGGAGAGAGAAAGTGAGTGATTTTTTTAATTTAAAATTCAAATTTTCTGTGTCTGTATCTCTCTTAAAATGACATAACTTTCTGTCATTTAAAATGACAAACACTTTTTCCTTTTTTTATTACTTGTTACTATCAAATCTTAACCATTGATTTCTGTAAATCTGTTATAATTTTTTAAAATTATTAATTAATTAATAAGTGTGACCTAATAAATTATAACCATTAGATTAGCAGAAATCAACGATTAAGATTTAATAATAACAAATAATTAAAAAAATAGTAATTATAACATTTCTCTACGTAAAATACTCTCCATTGCATAAACGTATCATATTTATTTCTCATTAAGTCATTATTAACCTCAATAAGTTTATTATTTAGTCTGGTGCCCCTTAGTTTCACTATGGTCACCTCCTGAACGTCAAAGCCAATCATTTATATAACACTCTTTATAAAATAATAGAGAAAGTGACAAATATTAGATAATAAATTTTCGAACTCGATAAGAGAAAAAATAGAGGCTGACATACACATGATTTGAAGTTAAACAAAAGCAACCGCAAGTGCCAGCAGCAGGATCGATGAATTAATAAAAGGGTAGGGGTTCGAATTATGGAAAGAATTTTTGGGCCAGAATCCAAGCCCTAATCTAAATAATTTGTGTAGGTTTCTTTTCTTTTATGTTTCATTATTTTTATGGATGCTAAATCTCGTTTTATGTGATTTTATTTATTGCATTTAAAGTCTGAAGTATGTGATATTTTTCACAAATTGTACCAAATGACTAAAAATCGAATCGGTATTAAAATTCTGCATAGTAACAGTGCTACCAAATATGTTAATTATGTCATGCAGAAGTTTTTCAAATAAGTGAGAATCATTTATCGTTATCATGTGTCGGTATCATTTCAAAGCAAGAGATATTTATTTGTCAAAAAAAATATGTTCTTTAGCTCTTCAAAGAAGCAGAAAAACTTGGGTGTAAACCTTCCAGTACTCCGATTGAGCAGAATCACAAACTAGGAAGTGAAAATGAGAGCTCTCCTGTTAACAAATGACAATATCAATGAATAATGGGCAGATTGATATATCTAGCTCATACTAAACCTGATCTAGCTTATACAGTTAGTGTTGTTGGTCAATTTATGCATGATCCGAGGGAGAAACACTTGCGAGTTGTGGACAGGATTCTCTAATATCTGAAAGGCACACCAGGTAGAGGACTATTGTTCTAGAGAGGAGGAAACTTATCCTTAGAAGTTTATATAGACGCCGATTATGCTGGATCCGTGACTGACCGACGGTCTACTTCGAGCTATTGTATATTTCTCTGTGAAAATACTATAACATGGAGAAGTAAAAAGTAAAATGTGGTTGCTAGATCAAGTGCAGAAGCAGAATTTCGAGCTATGGCTCAAGGTATCTATGAGTTATTATGGCTGAAAATCATTCTAGATGATCTCAAGGTGAGATATGAAGGATATATGAAGTTACTTTGTGATAACAAGACAGCTATCTGTATAACCCACAATCCAGTTCAACATGATCGAACCAAACATATTGAGATTGATCGCCACTTCATTAAAGAGAAATTAGACAGTCCACTGATAACTACTCCATATATTCCTTCTGGTCGTCAATTGGCTGATGTCTTAACCAAGGGTCTTCCTAATGATAGATTTCAAGAACTCACTACCAAGCTGGAAATGATAAATATTCATTCCTCAGCTTGAGGAGGAGTATTGTAAATAATAGAATTATTTTATATTTTGTAATAGTTAGAATACTCTATAAGTGTATTTGAGCTTAGTCCATTAGGCTTTTTAGGCTCTTTAAATTGAGAACTCTTGTACAAATATTATACAATTCAATTATATACAAATCTTCTTTTCTAATAAATGTCACGCAAACATTATTTTATATCAGACTGTCACGTGTCATAATTCGCTATCACTGGTAGGGAATTTCGTGGCCTATGATTTGATGACACATGGCCATATTGCAGACTAAATCGCTATCACTGGTAGCGAATTATGACACGTCAACTTTTTTCCTGCGAAAGTGTGTCACATGTCACAAAATTATTGACGAACGTAATTCGCTATCAGTCATAACGAATTATGACATGTGACAGTCTAATAAAAAATATTATTCGCGTGACATTTAGGTAAAATTTTTGCCAAAAAATAACATTTTGGTGACTGAGTTCCGTCACACGAGGTTGCCATGGGAAACACTTTTACTTCATTCTTTTTTTTTCTTATTATAGACTTCAAATTTATTGTAAAATAATATTAACCAATGATTGTTTCTAAAAAGAATCATGTTTTAGCTAATTTTTAATTTGATTACCGTTGGCCTAAGTCTTTAACGCTGAAATGTAATGTTAGTATCAGAAGTTTGATTATTTATTCATTTCCTTTTTTTTTTTCCTTTCTTATTCAAATGATAACACTTCTAAATTCTAATGTAATAAATAAAATAAAAAAACACTCTTCAAATGTGAATACATAAACCATCTCAATATTAAGCTAATAAGGTAAATTATAGGTTGCTTGATTTATAAGATTTTAAACTACACGGATTTAAAAGTTACGAGTTCAAACCTTGTTAATAAATTTAAGTATCCCTGCTTCTGAGTTATAATATGGGTCAAGTTATTCTGGGAACAACCTCGTTTCCTCAAACTTTTCAAGTAAAACTAATCGGATGTAGTTGAATTGGTACTACAAATTGAGAATTTTAATTATGATTAAGTTTCGACTTTATATTAATTTCATAACCGGACCTATCACAAAGAAATAATTAAAGTTGGTATACTAAAAAAACTTGTTAGGTAGGTAGTGTTTGGTTGGGGAGAAATTTTTTTAAAGTGGGGAGTTGTCTTTACTAGAAAATATGTTGGAAAATTTAAAAAAAGTTGTTTGATAGCGCAAAATATTACTAGGAAAATTGGGTTAAAAATTCTAATGTGTGTTTGGTTGAAAATAAAATTGTGATGGGAAAAAGAATACAAAAGACGAAATTAACCTTTTTATAAAATTAAACATTTTCTCACATGTATTCTTGGTTCTTTTTATAAAAGTCTCGGTCTCCATTACATTGTCCTACCTCCAAGCTGCCAGCTTCATCGCGCACGTAAGATCGGTTCATGTGGCTATGGATATAACTTTGCTGTGAGATTTTTTTTTTGTTGGTTTAAGATTTCATGGTTCTGGGTTTGATCCTGCATTTTTTTTTACCCAAGTTCATCCCTTTTGTTCTCTCTCTGTTTCTTAAATTTAGCGATATACCATATGTAGGTGTATACTTGATTCATTTGAAATTTGGAACACATAAGCTAACTGTGTGTTAATGCGAGTTGCAAGATCATCCGGCAGTGATCCCAAGATGGTACCCGGGAAAGAGAATGATTCTCATCTTAGCAGCAGTATGCACATGTTACTAACAATGGATATCCCTTGTTCGTGTAAGTCAGAATGTGGTTTTGGATATCACTTGTGTGGTTAAGAAGAAGGGGTATATTTGTCACCCCATTCTTCACCTTTTTCAGATATCCGATTTCCTAAACCAATACCACCTGTTGAAAGGGCTTCTTCAACAATGCTCAAATCCAATTTTTACACTTCTTCTTACATTGCAGGGCAAGTGGGTTTGATGGACATATTTTTCAAAAATCCCCAACCAAAAGTGGTTTACTCAGATTTCCACATGCACTTACCCAGCAAAGTTTTAACTTTTCTCCAACCAAACACTACTGTAAAGAAAATCAGAAAACCACCCATGGCGTATTTAATTTTTTTAATTATGAACTCTAACATTAAGTTTAAGGGAAAAAATTCACAAAATACAAGATCTTTGTCTTACACCATAATTTGAGGTTTCTAAAAAGAATTTAAGCTATTCAGAAATAGAGCCAAACACTTATTTAAAAAATAAATAACCTACTTTAGTGAAGAAATATTAAAAAATTCAAGAGTCGATAGAAGTAACTGAACATATATGTTTGGATGTGTAAGGGGTAACAAGAAAAACACCCACACACACACACACACACCAACTTTAACCGTAGACTGACCTACCCACACAAAAAACAAGGGAGAGAGAGAGAGAGGTGGACCTGACCTGACCTAGTTGTAGTTTGGGTGTGACCGCGGCGCAAGTTAGCCCACAAGTTAGCCCATTCTGACCACGCGGCGGTGGTGGCGTCCTCATCCAATCAAGATCTCAAAATCAGCCGCACAATATGTCACCAAACACCACTTTCCCTACCACCACCACCAAACACTCTCTCTTCTCTTCTCTTCTTTTAACCTACCTACCCCTACCCTTTTGCTATTCTGCGCCGCCTCTCTTCTCTCTTCCACCATGTCCTCCCCACCACCTCCAGATCCACCCTCCGCCCTCCCTCTCACTCTCCCAGCTCCTCCTCCCCCCTCCTCCTCCTCCACCCGCCGCCTCCCTCCGCCCTGCTGGTCCCATGACGAGACCGTCGCCGTCATCGACGCCTACCGCGACAAGTGGTACTCCCTCGGCCGCAGCAACCTCAAGTCCAACCACTGGCAAGATGTCGCAGACGCCGTCGCCACCCGCTGCCCCATCGCCTGCCCTCCCAAAACCGCCGTCCAGTGCCGCCACAAGATGGAGAAGCTCCGCAAGCGCTACCGCAATGAGATCCAGCGCGCTCGCTCCCTCCCCCTCTCCCGCTTCAACTCCTCCTGGGTCCACTTCAACCGCATGCACTCCATGGAAAAAGGCCCCTCCCCCCTCAAACCCAACAACAACGATTCCGGCGACGATGACGACGCCGACATCGAAGATCAAGACTTGTACGACGAATTCAAGATCGGTTCTAACACCAGGACCTTGAATAAACTCTATAGGAACGGGATTGAAGATTCTGGTAGCGGTGGGTTCAGGATTAGAATTCCAAGTGGGTTAACCATGGCGCAACCTGGGTCCAAGTTCAATTGGAAGGCTGGTGATCGCAAATTGAACCCTAACCCTAACCCTAAACCTAACCCTAGACCTAACCCTAAACCTAACCCTAGCCATGGTTATGTGAAAGGGAAGAGGGAGAGAGACCCGATGGGTGAGATGGTGTCTGCGATTAAGGCATTCGGAGATGCGTATGTGAGGATGGAGCAGATGAAGATGGAGATGGCGAGGGAGTTTGAGAGTATGCATATGGAGATGGAAATGAAGCGAACCCAAATGATCCTCGAGTCCCAGCATCGAATTGTGGATTCTTTTGCCAATGCGGTTTCAGATAAGCAGAAGAAGAAGGCTAAGAGAATGCCTTCATCATCCCCACAACATTGATAATAGAAGCTTCCTCAACAGGCTAATCAGTTTCCTTTCTTAAGTAATATTGCTTTTAGTTCTACTTTTCTTGTTCAAATTTTACTTTTTTTTTTTTTTTTTTTTTTTAACTTGATCAATTTTGGTTAGGTTGGTACTGAATGAATCATGAACTTGATTCTATTGGCCTGGCTGTTACTAATTCTCTAGTGATGATTTTTCTGTTGACTTGTAGTTAAAAATAAAATCAGACAACAGATTTGTTTATGATATGAGAATATTTCTTGCCAAAATGGTTTATGCGCCTTGAATTTAACACAAGGAAGAGTTGGGATGCTGTTACCTTGTTTAGGCATATGTATTATGCGGGGATTTAGTCAAATGATTTTATTATAAACAGATGGTTAGAGATTTAAACAGTTTCAGATGTTGATAGAATATCATAAACACAGGATGTCTTGTGTGGGACTCTTGTTGCAATATCCATGTTCTGAAGCTTTGGGTATCCGTTTGTGAATCTTCTTGTCATGATCACCATTCAACTGGGTAACCATTGTTAATTGAGTTTGATCACGCGTAGTGAGTCTTATTCATATGAGAAATGCAAAAATTTCTAGGGCCAAAAATCACATGTACTAATTCGACGGGAAGCATGGGAAGCAAGCAGCTGTGTGCATCGGTGTGGGGTATGGCAAGCTTTGAATGATTGTTGAATGGGTTTACTCATAGAAGTAACTATTTACATGAATTATTTTCCTATCCTTTTGTTTGCTTCTAGTTTCATCTAATAAATTCCCACAACAAAGAAGCATTGAAATTCATGTTGAAGAACAAATAAAGGGCTTAATGAGGATAAAAGCTCCAAAAAAACAAAAATTGTCTAAACTTTTGTTTAGCCCGAATTTCATAGATTGTAAGATTTTTTCATCGTTTTGCGTCTACTCCCAAGAAACTCAACAAGATTTCGGTGTAGAAGATTGGCAGTTAGTATAATTGTAGTTTGGGACTCATCTGGTCCTTTTCCGGAGTTCTTTGAAACCGCTTGATAGCAATGTCTTGCATATATGTGAGTGAGTATTGATCACTATTTGGAAATATAGAATCACAAGTAGTAGATTAGATGGATCCATTGCTGGCAATAGGATATAATCACGTCACCTTATAAACGTCCCCATCCACCTTCTCCCAATTTGTTATTGAGGTAGAAGTGATCAATAGTATTAGCCATAGCTGAAAAATCATATGTTGTAACTTGCAAGTTAATGTCTTTCTATATTTCTCAATGAAATCCTGCCGGCTAATTATAATTTCCTTCACTGAAATGGTAGATGATTTATGATTAGTACAGTACTAGTAATTGAATGTCTGGTAATTGTTGAATTGATCCACAATCTAGGGTATATGAAATGATAGACGACTAGGGTATTAAATTATCAAAAATTACACTTTCTGTACATAAAATAAATTCCTTAAAAGAAAACATAATTTATGTGACTAGGGTATTAAAATCGACGTATAATGCATGGTTGCAATGAGCAAACAAGTTGGAAATTTATAACGAAGTTGCTGTTGCCAATATTTTATATTAATTATGCATACATTTTTTTCCTCCTTCGCTACGGCAATATTGAATTGGAACTTTCCTTACAGTTTATGATATTATAAAAGGGATAGGTTATTCTGTCCACTCCCATTTTGCCTACTTTTGCTTACCCCTTTCATTATCGTTCGATTACAATCTAATCTAACAGTCCATATTTACGAAATAAAATAAACCTTTTTTTTTTCTTTTTTTTTTTCTCCTCACTTCCTCCCACACCTTTTCTCTCTCCTCCCCTTTCTCTCTTCTTCTATTCCATACCTTTTTTTTTCTTTCATCGCTGGTGTCCGTCGTCGTGGACCTCTTTCAGATTTGTAAGAATTAATTTTTTTGTGACTTGTTTGAATAAAATGGTGAATGCTATTTCAGACTAAGGTGTCAATCTAAAAAGAACAAAGCTTATGAAAATGTTCCTAGAATACATCAGATTCATTACTAATCTACACATCTAAATTTCGGTGAAATTCTCCAACTGCAACAAACGTAATTGGAGGTCTCACATTATTTGGACACATCATAATCTAAAACTAAACGATCAGACATGTAAGCAGACACCAGCGATGAAAGAAAAAAAAGTATGGCGTAGAGGAAGAGAGAAAGGGAGAAAAGAGAAAGGGCGTGAGAGAAAATGAGGAGAAAGAAAGGGTAAAAAAGTTTATTTTATTTTGCAAATATGAACCGTTAGATTAGATTGTAATCGAACGGTAATGAAAGGGATAGACAAAGGTAGGCAAAATGGGAATAAGCAGAATAACCTATCCCATTGGAAAAAATTATACTTACCACTATTTTAGATTTATCATTGTTACAACATTTTGGTTGTCATTGGATCAATTTGAAATCAACGCGGTTGATTTCAAATTTCGACAACCAAATATGTTGTAAAAAGGATAAGCCTAAAATAGTGATAAGAGTGTTAAGCCCTTGATTTCAAATTGATCCAAAGACAATCAAATATGTTGCAAGAGTGGTAAACCTAAAATAGTGGTAAGTATAACCACTCTCTCGTTAAATATATAAGTCAGTAATAAAACCTTATATAGTAACTTAAACCTTGAAAAAAGTTGGTCCATAACATAGTATTAAATTATGAAATTAATGTTTCTTATGTTGTAAGAGATAATTTTATCTCTTGCACACATATAAAAGTATGTGGGGTCTATGTGGATCAATGTGAAGAGAAGACAGAGAAAAAAGAGCCTCACACATTTTATGAGTGGGTAGGAGATAAAATTATCTCCTATGAAAAACATTAATCCCTTAAATTATTTACGGCCAAGTAGTAAGAAATTTAATTGTAACACTCATTCTCGTAAATAAATAAAAAATTGAATTTTAACTTATGATAAAATGGACTTGAGTTGAACCTTGACACAGTTACCTTATTGCTCGAGGAGTGTTGACCATTTTCGAATCAATTCAACTTAAAAGTGGGGGCAATGAGGATCAAACTCGTGACACCGATCATATGAAGCAACTTTCTCACTTTCACCCAACAACTTAAGCTTATAAGTGATGAGTCTTCAATAATTTTTATATTATATCTCTTTAATATTATCTTACATACATATGTTTATTGATTAATATTCCTAGTCTAATCAAAGGCATCTATACTAAAATTCGAAATTTACAAAGATATTTTTTGTGACTTCTGAAGTAACTGATATAGTTAGATTTTGGATATTTAATCATGTGCCTACTAATTATATAATCACCCACCATCATAGCAAACCCTTAATAGTTATTTGACTTAGTGTATTGGGCTCTAGGCTTGGAATTTATGCTTGTTTTAGTACTCAACTCACCTGCCTTGCGAAGTAAGTTAAGGTTGATTATCTCTACGGGGTAAGTTAAATATGAGTTTGGAGTCCATTTGCCTTGTTCCATCTCACATTAAATATATGAAACATCTCTAAATTAACTGTCGTTCGTTACTCTTTTTATTAGCTTTTAAAATAATTTATTAACTTGTTGAATTTTAGATAAAGATATAGAAGTATTCTCTTGACTTTCAATTATGATCTATACATAAGGAATTGGGTCTAACCACAAACGGTTGAGTCTGATCCAACTGTTTTACTATATGGGATGATATCTGCAGGATGGTAATTTTGATGCCTTTGAAATGTGTTTTGTCTGGAACAAATGGAAATAGGTACCTACAGCTACAAGGCACTCTAATGCTTAAATCGGTCTTTGAGTGATGAACTTAAGTTAATTGGAAGAAAATGATCATACCTAAACTTTAAGCCTTTCTTTTATAGTAGCGACATGACCTGTTAATTGCCTTAATATGTTGCTGTCTCTGATTAGTAGTTTATGGTGGCTTTGCCAACCTATTTTGCCTATGGGATAGCTCTTGGTGGGTTATAATGTCTAGTTTGATTGGAATCTCGTGTCTATCCTTTACCTATTGCCTATAGAGGATTATGAGTCATGTATTGCTACAAGCTTAACTGTGTATTTTCATGAGTGCATGTACATGTTATATACGCATTTCCTTAGTGATTAAATCTTTATCTTTGAGTTGTTATTGGACTGACCTGGCACACAATTTAGTATAGGTTGGTATCAATTTTCAATTTTTCTATTGATTATGTTATGGGGAATATATTTCTTAAATTATATAAGACAAAATGTCTTATGCAATACAATTTTATTTTTTGCGGATGAAATCAACTTTTTTCTTTGTCTCTATCTTTTTCTTAGTGAGTCTCGTTAATTTTTTTGTTGTTGCATGAGATAATAAATAACATATTTTCCTTATGTTATTTGATTTGAAAATTTCGTGATTGGAACAAGTATATGCTAATTTCGGGGATGGGCACTCGCCAGATTAGCAAAAATGTAATGGCATACTTTAAATTTCACCGCTTTACTCAAAAACTATAATTACACATAAGAACTGGGCAGTATCATGAAGATATTCAAGCTAAAAATTAAAGAAAATAACTTTTATGTTATTGTTAGAACTAGTTGAAACTTAATACTTTTATTGAACAATTGGCATCTTTTGAGCTTTGTTGTGTGTGCGTGTTTGTTTTTCTGGAAAATTTGATTTTACTTAGGCATCGATATTGCATTCTTGTGTCAAAAATCATTTGACCCTCCTTGATTTACGATTTACTATCCTTATGTTTTTCCTTTGCTTTTGAAATTTGTAAATCTTATGTCTGTTCGAGTGAAACTCTTAATCTTCTCTCCTGTATGTTAATGAAAAACGGTAGAGCAATGTAATATGATATAAGGGTTTTATTAATCTCCTTCCACATAAGATAGTTATCTTATGTGGTAGAGAGAAAATGGGTGGGTCCCACCATTACAAGAAAAAAGAAAAAGAAGAAAAAAGTGGGGTGCAAAATTCGAAGTGAGAGAAAATGAGATAAGTTACCTCATGTAAAAGGAGAGTAATATTTCCCATGATATAATGCCATGTTTGATAGTCAGTGCAAACAATTACAAGATGCTGCTAGTTTATCACCACTAGTATATCAGGAATAAGGTAACTCCATATGACATGATTATGTAATCCCCAGACTAATGTAATTGCAAATAACTGACTAACTGAGTATGCCATCCTGTAAACAGATACAACTGAATATGGTGCAACCTCCTCAAACAAAATGAAGAGTCTACATGAACATACAAATTAAACTTCATTTCAACTGATGTCCACCTTATCACTTAAGCTTGTACAAGACATAAAAAAAAAACAGAGTTTATTTACATTGTTAACTTACAAGGAAAGAATTATGCACTTAATAAGCAATTTTTGTTTATAAATTAAAGTAAGAGTGATGCTGAACAATTTGCTCATGACTTGACAGCCTCATCATCATCTTCAATATCCCAACTAAGATCCTCATCTTGGTCTGCCGCACTCAACCTCTTCCGCAAATCAATCCTAATTGTGGACCCAACAACATCCCCTCTATTTTCATCATTGCTTTCAATATCTTCAATTTCATCCCAGCCAATATCTTCTTCCCCAGGCATTGAAGGCTGGCTTGAAACAACGGAAATATCACTATCTTTGCACGATCCACCGTTATCATTATCTGGCTTCACTTCTGATGCCTCTTTTTCTTCGTATTTGTCATCTAACTTATCCCCACTGTCACTTCCAGTTGCAGAAACATTAGATGCCACATTCTCATTATAATTCACCTCCCCGGATTGATCATCACCATCGGTTTTAGATTCAGGAGGAACATCCTTCCCATCATTTTCTATCACCAAATCATTCACATTCACGACACTAGCACCATCAGTGGCAACCACAGCAGAACTTTCTTTCTTCAGCTCCGAAACCCCACTGGTACTACCTTTAGGCTCATATCCATCATCCTCATCATCAAAATCCCAACTCAAATCCTCTGCTTCATCCCCCAAAGTTGCGTGCTTCACAAGCTTAGCCCTTGTATCCTCAACTTGTTTCAGCTTATGCAGCCTATAAAAATACCTGCTCCAGAAGCTCTCATTTTCAGTCCTACTGGGGACAACCTTTTCATAAATCTCCGAAACAATCCCATTCTCTTCAATCAAATTCCGAATCTCCTCCTCTTTCTTATCCAACTCAAACCCTAACTTCCACTCATTGAAATTCCCCAAATCCTCAGGTTCCTCTAAATATGTATTGACATCACTCTGTAGAGCACGCACAAGCGCATCAAACCTACTGTACGGTTTCAAATCCAAACCCTGACTATTACTACTCATCAATTGTTTCTTACCAACAATGTTGTTATCATTATTGCTTGAATCAAAATAATCCGAATCGAAATCAGAGGCTACGAGAGAGTCCCTACCGTGAGAGATAATCTGCGCCGTCGATTTCCAAACGGTGCTGCCGATGTCGTCGATGGCTTGGCCAACGGACTCGAGCGACTCCTGAGCCACCGACGCGCCGGCATCGAGCGAGGACGGAAGGTCCTTAACGGCGCGAGAGGCAGCTTCGCGGATCACCGCCGTCTCTTTCTTCAAGCTGGAGCCGAATTCCTCAAGATCGCGACGGTAGGTGTCGAGGACGGACTCCGATTTAGACGCGAGGGTTTGGATGAGGCCTCCGAAGTTCCAAGCGGCGTTGGTGGCGGCGGTTTGAGACGGATCGGGGTGGTCGGATCCGGGTGATGGCGGGTCGGGTTCATCGGAGAAGACGGCCTTGAAGAAGTTCATGGCGGCGGAAACGGGTGTTTGTAAGAACGTTGTTATCTGAAACTAAAAAGGGTTTATGAATTGCGAGTTTACCGCAACGCAACGCATACGGCATATGATTATGTTTATGTAATCATATTCACGTCAATGTCACATCAGATTATTAAATTCAATTTCTCCCAACTTCGGAATGCCACCTTCCATTTCAAAGAACTCCTCACAAATTCTTTATTATACGTTAAGTTAGAGGGGAAATAATCGTCAAATGAAATATTATATGATTATTTGGGGAAATAACAATTATATAATATAAAGATAACTTAAAGGTGATAATTTTGTAATTGGCTGTATCAATTTTTTTTTTCCTTTATTATAATTGATTTACTCGGTTATTATAATTTTCTTACATGATCATATCATATTATAGGATTCACTTTCTTTTTTATTTTTTATTTTTATATTTTAATTTATTAATGTATATTTTTAATATTCTTATTTTTTCTCTTTTAATATATTTATTAAATGGAAAAAGTGTTTGTCATTTTAAATGACAGAAAATTATATCATTTTAAGAGAGATACAGAAAATTATATCATTTTAAGAGAGATACAGAAAATTTAAATTTTAAATTAAAAAAAACTATCCACTTTCTCTCTCCTATGATTTTCGTTTTTCTGTGTCTATCTCTCTCATAAAATGACATAACTTATGCCATTTAAAATGACAAACGCCAAACCCTTATTAGATTCAACTTGAATTGATTATGTATAATTTTAAATATTTTTAAAATATACTTTATTTTTTTAATCTTGTTTTAAGTTTTAAAGTATCTATATAAGGTACTGGATACTTGGTAATTAAAATGAATTTTATGATTCTTGAAAAATAATTCTTCAATCAAATTAGTCTCATTGTCAACTTTTTGCTCGATTGAGTTGACATTAACTACCCAATTGACAGTTGGAATACTCACGTGGCATGTTAGTTTCACACATACACATCAAATTGGTTTTAAAAGGTTAGCGTGCACTAATATTAGTTTTTAAAAACTTCCAAATTTCGAATTTTCCAAAATTTCTAATTTTCTTGTCTTATTATTTTTATTTCCCAATTGATTCGGGATAAAAGTATACTTGATATAATAATACAAAAAAAAAAAAGTATACTTGATAATTTATTTTCATTTCTTTAAAGATATATGTTCTTTATAGAGAATGGTTGATTTAGTGGCGACCAAATTAAATCTCAGAACTTAACTTATCCACTATAGGTAATGAGTTCAATTTCTGAAGATTGCAATTTCTGGGAAATGTAGAAAGACTCAAACTCCACACGAGATTAGTCGGGTTTGTTAGAGTTTCGGAGACTGATTGATATGTGATTTTGTCCACTTAAGCTTTGTGCTTCTGAGTTTTCTTCTATTAACCATGACCGCATTCATTCATCAATAAATTCAATACAGACGTGGATAGTAACAGTTACAAGAGGAAGATGAATCTATTTCAATTTTTTTAACATTAAATGTGATGAGATGATAATAACACAAAGTAATTGAGAACATCTCATTTGATTAAATATGGAAAATGTCACTATTAGTAGCTTTCGACAATACTAAAGAGGTCTTATATTATATGACTCAAATTCTAAAATGAATGACTCAAATACTAAAGAGGTCCTGTATGCACACAAGTCTTTTATTTTTGTTGTCTTTAGACTTGAACTAGTAACCATTGTTGTTAAAATCTCGATTTATTATTACGATTTTATGTTTTTACTATTTTTTTTCATCAAAATGATTTTACTAATATTTTAAACGCTTTTACGTTTGTATGATTTTTTTACTTTATGATTTTACGTTTTACGATTTTTTAATCCCCTTCTGATTTTACTTATCTCCCTTTTAATAACATTGCTAGTAACGTTACATACCTTTAAGAAAAAGGGGATGAAGAAAATAAGGAGATGGAGAACAATAGAAATGGAGAAAATTTAGAGAATGAGGAATTTGAACATTTTCAAAAACTAATATTACAGCACGAGAATCTTTCAAGATCAATTTGGTGCCTAATTGAAACATAAAATGCCATGTATGAGCTGGCAGTTGTCAATTAGGTAACTTATTTACTATATCGACAACTTAGTTAATTCAAACGGAGCAAAGTTGACATTGTGAAAACTTGACAGAAATTAAGATTTTAACTACGAGTTAATTTTAATTTTTCAAGGACTAATAACTTACAAACTTTGGTTACCAATTAATTGATTTACTATTCTATTAATTATGGGGAAAGTGTTTGTCATTTTAAATGACAGAAAGTTATGTCATTTTAAGAGAGATACAGACACAGAAAATTTGAATTTTAAATTAAAAAAAACCACCCACTTTCTCTCTCCCATGATTTTCGTTTTCTGTATCTATCTCTCTCCTAAAATGACATTACACCAAACACATTAATTATACATACCTTTTTCTACCATGTAGGCTACATTAACATTTAGTTCTACTGGCCAAAAAAAAAGAAAAGAAAGACACTCAGTAAAAAGAGAAGGAAAATGATGAGAAGGATGTGAACTAATCATAGGCAAATACATGTTAATCAATGGCACCTTCACATAGTTACTATATCTATCAACAATCAACATGGATGTTCAAAATAACCAATTAAACCAAACCAAACCTTAACTAGTCCGATCTATAACTAAAAAACCGGTTTTTTCTTTAAACAGTTTTAAGTCAAACTGTTTTTCATTTTTTAAAATGGATCAGTTATCCAACCTTAAATAAATATGATTATCCATAATTGAACCGTTTTAAATTATAATAAAAGGCTTGTCCCCATCTCTTAACTCATGATCCAACTGCCTCCCCTAAGTTGTAGACCCTTCCACATTTTAATGTCTAGATTACACAGTCTTAGTTAGGATTTGTAGACGAAAGAGAGAGACAGAACAGTGGTCATACTTCAGTTTAGATCTTTATCAGAGGTGGCAAGAGGTCAACAACGATAAAGTTGATTGCTGTTTTGTGATTTTGAAGAGGTCAGGAGCATTGCTGTAATGGTTGCGGTGATGTTTTTTGAATTTGGGGTTTCTGCCTGATAAAATTTGGTTTTAAATTGGATTTGAGATAAAAACCTGTTCTGAACCTGTTATCAACCGATTTTTACATAGCATAACCAAATGAATAAAATCTAAACAAGTTCAGTTCAAAAATTCAAATTATATTACCGGATTATTTAGGATCAGTTCGGTTCACTTTCTAAACCTATCCATGCACATCCCTATCTATCAATTTAAGAGCACATTCTTCGTTGATACTTCTAATTTAGTTTATATTACAAACCTTATTGAATCGCAATACGTATCGTATATCGTTTGACCGATTTTTTGTATCATATATCGTGAATCGTAAGATACAAAAATATAAAAAAATAATTTAAAATATATAATATGATTAAAATTATATAAATCCAAATTCCAAAAAGAATTCAATAAACAAAGTACAGAAATAATTAAAGTGCAAACCAGTTATTTTCTTACTTATCAATCATTAGAATTAATATTATTACTGCTATTACTATCAGCATCTAATGAATGATATAACTAATCCATCATCCTCTTTCAAAAAGGATCCTTTTAGTTTTTTTTAATTTAAATCACAAATCAAATCTTTATTTTTTTTATATTAAAAATTACAAATTTTGATTTAACTTTTGTATCGTATGATACACGTATCGTATCGTAAGATACAAACTCCTTTCAGATACATCCCACAATACGTATCGTTGGGCTTGTGATTCGTATCGTATGAATCGTATTGTATATCGTAAGATACGGATAACTATGTTACAAATACTTTTTTGGTGTCTTGTCCACATAAAAAACCTTGGACCTTCCAACACATTAGTTGCTCTCAAACAGCAATATGAAATCCTTGCATTAAATTAGCTTTGGATGTACACGTTTTTTTTAACAAAAAAAACTTTGTTATGAAATCAAACACAGCTGCAGTAGAATAAATGACTTATCCTGATAGTCTTTCAATTTCCTTGATGATAAACTCCTTTTCCTCCTCAAATTGCTCATCTTCTGAACCTGAAAACGGCGTAAATGCTAAAACCAGTGACTCAAAAAACATTTATTCAATTATTCAGAAACATGTATTGGAAATTTAAAACAATATTATGTAATTGTAGGTTTCAAATCAATCCATTACTGAAAGTATAATAATAACCTTTTCCCGGAGACAGATTATGAAGCAATTCTAGCAGCTTCTCCTTGTTCTTCTCCAGAATAATTTTTACTTCTCGAGGCTTATTAGGATTAGCAACAAAAACCTGGATAAACATGTTAGAAGATTTAAAACAAAATATAGATTTTCATCTCCATACCAAATCTTTATGTTTAAGGGAATAATTTAAATAACAAAAACATAAAAACCCTTGGAATAAAAACTATAAGATGTCCAGCATTTAATATTCTGAAAGAAGTGAGAGGAAGAGCCTTCAGGAACTTTCTGCATTGACCAAATATAGTTATTTATTCTATCTCAATTATCGAATAAGAGATTGTTTAGATGGTGCCATTAGGGAGCAGATAGATTGTGCTCATAATTAGTCTCAGGAAACTTAGCTGGACTATTGACTCATGCAGGAAATCTATTGGAATTTCACCCTTTCAATACTTGTCCAGTAATAGCATATCGTTAAACAAGAAACCAATGTGCTTCCATACATTCATTAAAGTCTCTTTTGTCAACTCATTTAAATGCATTAACACAAATCATAATGTAACCTGCCATTAACCAAAATTCCAACTCATTTCTGCAAACATGATAAATGCAAGAGTACTCCAGGTCTTTAAGGATACCGAAGTTTACAAGAATGGGATTGAAAAATCCCATTTACATTCAATTAGCAGGCATAATCTGGTTAGATTTTTTTTTAAAACCTACAAAAGGATGAGGTCATTATATAAACTTCAAAGCATGAAGGGGAAAAATCACCTTGAAAATGTGGAAAGCTGATAACTGAATGTTTTTACTTGAATCCTGCTCAACCCAAAACATAACAAATAAATACATAAGAGTAAACAGCCAATCGAAAGAGAAGGTAAAACACAAACAATGCTTTTTGCATGCATGAAAACTTGAAAAATCATGCATAATATAGCTTCAGATGCTCTTCATTGCATTAAAGATTAATAGTATTGGCTGTTTGGCATGCCAAGCAGGTAGAGTACAAGAACACCAAGCCTTATTCTAATAGGTGAAGTCAGTCACATGGATCAATCGAAGTCATTGGGTTTTATCAAAAACTAAAATTCCAGTAAAACCACCAACAGCAAGGTCTATTTTAATGGTTTCTCCTAAAGTCTTCTTAAATCTCCCTCTATCTCTTTTAAAAGAGCCATATTCCATTTAATCATTTTTTTTCTCGCTGGAGTCTTTATTGGTCTTCCTCTCACATGACTCAACCACCTTTGACAAGTTTTAATCATCTTCTCCAAATAGGTGCTCTAAGTCAGTTTGGTTATACGCAATGTTATTGCCTTATTGGTGTGAAACTTGAGATATACATCATAACATCACAACCACTACACTTAGTTTTTGCTTTTATTGGCACTCCGTTGCCAAACATTCACTGCCTTAGAGCATCCATAAGCACTAATATTTGTGTTCTCCAGTGGTTGTGATGTTATGATGTATATCTCAAGTTTCACACCAATAAGGCAATAACATTGCGTATGAGAAAACTGACTAGATGTTAATAACCAACTACGAAATCATCCTAAAGCCATGAATTATCAAAAGGGTATGTATTCAAACAGTGCTTCTCTCCTTGACAAATCAATTAAGATAAAACATACCACAATAAACCGGAACTTAGGAAATTACATGTAATTGCCTGTTCTTGTGATATAAAACAAAACAGTAAAACAAAGCTAAGAGATAAGATAAACTACTTTTCACTGTATATACAGATGAAGATACCAGAGAAACAAGCTATACAACACTCCACAGAAACAAGAAACATGTTGAGTTGTGCATACTGCATATAACAGGAATAGCATAACAAGTAAAACAAATTGACTGAGAATCACGTGAGCATGTTCATTAGTCATGGGTAAAAACAGGAATATCACACAAGGACACATGATTAAGTGGAGTTATACCGTCAACAATGTCATCATGACTTTCAGGTAACGAACTTCTAAGATGTAGCGCTTCATTATCCGAGAATTGGGAGATTCCAAGAGAAATTCCGAGAGAAGCTAAAATCCACATAAATTTAGTTGTTAAAAATCATGTAAATCAAAAAGAAGACCAGGCAAAAACATTGAATATTGTTGCCAGAACCCAGAACAAACCTTTAAAGACTGCCTTCTTGTGACATAATTAGGAGATGTCAAGAGTTTCTCGTATAGATCAAAGAACTGGGAACAAGAAGTCCTATTAGAAAAGCTGAAGTATAACATGGGAGATAAAACTGCCCCAATGATTGTGTTTGCAGTATGCACCATGAGCATGTTCAAAGATGAGGGTAGGCGCATTTAACTATCTCATAAAGAACAGTTACTCGGATGGTTAAATTATTCTCCAAGAGATTTGATCTCCTTGGTGTAAATATTCAACCAACATGAATAAATATTTCTCAAGCAGCGTTTTGTGCTGCTTTGATATGTTTCAGATAAATATGCCAAGGAGGAAACAAACCTCATCATAGTGAGCTGTCAAAAATTCACAGACAACGTTTCCATGTTTAATAAGAAGATCCTGTAAAGCATATCCACAGAGATGTATGACTATGAATAAGAGGCACGTAGAGCTCTACAATCAGTAAGATAACTAAAGGGAATTAAAGAAAAGAAAGAGGGGGGATTCAGATCTTACCTTAAAGGTAGAAAATGCATCAGAAGCAACATCGAAGTTAGGCAACTCTACAAATTTAAAGAACAATACAAAGCTTGCAGATTCCAATATATATCTGAAAAACACCGTCAAAAAAGAAGAAGTTAAAACAGTGTAACTGACTTGCCTTCTGGATAGATTGCATGACAAGCACCAGCCTCAAAATGCACATTGATATTTATAATCATCTGTTAATTTTTACATCTAAAATAATTAATTTTTTGACAAATGAGTTTCATGATCCTCAAGCTCAAACTCAAGAAGTTATTCCAATGTTACAATATCCTTAGGACCATAGTCTGAGTAGGAAATTACAAATAATGGATGGAAATGGCAAAACATAAAGCCATAGTGATGCTGGAGCCTGGAACAACAACGACAAGCAAGAATGCCAACTATACGGAGAAGCTCATCCAAGCATTACGAATATGCCATTATTTATGCACTATATTTATTGTTACAGTACAGGAAAGTTCTGTATATTTTTCTTGTAATAAATCTAAAAGAGTCTCTTATTCAATCCAATTTTATTAGGCCTACTAATGCACAAGTATTTTAAAGCAGATACTTTTATAAATATCCACTTCAAAACCTTGGCAGGATAAATCTAAGTGACTGTTTGGATCCTCTTATTTTTAAGCTAGAAGCTACTTATAAGCATAAGCTAGGCCAAACAGGTTTTGAGAAAAGCTCTTTTTTTTATAATGAAGAAAAAAGCTGAAAAACTAAAAGCTCCTAGGAGGAGCTTTTTTTTAAGCTGTTATCTATTTTTCTTGAATTGTGTGCTTTTTTTTAAAATGAAGAGTGATAAAGAGAAAGAGAGAGATAATTTTCTTGAAATATGTGCTTTTAATTAATTTTTAAGCTAAAACTTTTATGTAATTTCCAAACAGCTTTTAGCTTATTTTTTTAAGCTCTTTTTTTTAGCTTTAGCTTATAAGTAGCTTCTAGCTTAAAAATAAGAGAATCCAAACAGGCTCTAAGTCTAAAATGAACATGATGATATCAGAAAAATGAAAAAGATTAGGGAAAAGAAAATTAGGAAAAAGAAAAAATAATAACAACCCAAAATATCTTACTTAGCAAGTGTTGGAAATTTGATGCAATCTCGCAACATTATGCCACAGCTCAAGGCAATTTCTTTGTTATCATAGCTGCTTGGAAACAGATACAGAGATGTTGTGAGCAAGTATTTAAACTAATCATATTTAATAACATTGATCACATATAGCTAGATAATTGTTTACTAAAGTAGAGAGTGAAATTAAATGTGTTTCAGATTGCAGTAAGATACCTGATTTTAGAAAAATCACCTTTGCAATTATTGATTTTGAAAGAACTCATTTTGCAAGAATCAATTTATACCTGAGATTATTATCTTTAAAGTGTTGATGAAAGAGAAATAAACTTTCCATGAAAAGGGGATAGAATACGGGGCATGTTATGTCACAATTCGTAAATATTCTCGGTAATTTGGTCAAATTTGAATGATAAAGGGAAAAATAAATTATGCGAAAATCAGAAGTAGGTTCCGTCTGCGTTTACCTAAATCCCATTTTTTTACCATGATTTGTGTCAGAAACTTTTAAAAGCATGACAGTATAATTTCATCATTGTGATATCAGTTTCACAACATCAACAATACCTTTATCCCAAACTAATTGGAGATATCAGTTTCACAAAATTAAAAAAAATCCAAATGTAATCCTTCACCAAAATTTTCAAAGACCAAATCATTTATCAAGTTAAAGAGGGCAAGCCTAGAGTAGTAGTAAAACTGCTCTTTTGTGATTGAAAGGTCACAGGTTCAAATACAGAAAACAATCTCTTTGCAATTATGCAAGGATAAGGCTGCCTACAAAGATTGCCTTCACCTGATCCTCGCTAATCGGGGTTTAATGGGGAGTGATTGTTATATCATTTATAAAGTTATAAGGATACAAAAGACACTGAAATAAAGAAAAACCAAAATCTCTCATGTTCTTAATTTGGCATATAGCATCAGCTTCAGTCTTCCAACTTGAATACAACTAGGAAAGATAAAGATTCACCATTAAGAGACGAGTGAAGAAAGGGAGCAAATGCAGTTCAAAGTTGGTGCAAAAAAAGATGATGCAGTAAAAAGCTTACCATACAACAAGAAAGTCTAGTAACTCAATGTGTTGTTCAATGTATTCTACACAGCAATAATTGGAGTCGACCTTTTGTTTCAATAAAATGGACCAACAGTGGACTAAATCCTTTCTTGCCTGTATCAAAATTCACACATCAATGATGAGAAACCAGATAAGTCAACTGCACGAGGTAGAGTTTGGTATCAATCATAATCTTACTTCCCATCCAAGTATAGGCAGCTTGTGAATTAGAAGAGTAAGAACATCCTCCTTGCAGATTTCCTCCACTAGCTGAGATACCTGATCCAAATTTGGTTCTGACTCTCCATCTCCAGAAAGCATGGTTCTCATTGTTACAAAATTCTTCTCAACTTCCTCTAACGCCTACAATAAAGCACGAAAAGCATCAATAAACTAGTAACCCCTAGAGTATCAGCAAGTTACAGAAAGGCTTAATATTTAATATCTCTGAAACATATTCTTTATTTTACTTCTCGCTGACATAAATATCTACAACAAAAATGGTAACAATTAGAAGCAAGCCTAAGATAGAAGAAACACTATGGAGCGACCTCTCTGACATAATCCTTTTAGATGATTAACCTGATATAAAAGAGTTGTTTAAATCCCAGTTTGTAATAAGAAACCGTGTTTTTATTTTTAAGACTAACCTTATTGTTTGTTTTGTGGATGCTGTATAACTTAGAAGAGTGTTAAATGTCCAAGTTCATACCCTGCAACCATCACATGTACCATTACCAGAGATGACCCCAACAAAATGCAGCAATATATCCTAGAAGTCGCTGGCTTAATGCTCTGTATATTATTTTACTCTGAACAGTTTTTAATTATTTCAGTGTCACAAAATTGAAAGAGTTTTTTTAACAGACACCATAACAGATTTGAATACAGAAAGGACCTTATGTACAGAGAGAATTATGTATCAACAACACAGAAGGAAAAAGCAAGCCAATTTCAAAGTTGGGAAATCAGAGTACCCTCCTCTATTTGGGAAACATGTAACGTACTTCAGAAAGCTGATCACTAGCAAGTTGGAATCTCTTCTGTAACGTATAATTGCATCATGATTGTTTCTCAAACAAAACTACTCATATAACAGCAAGTTACATATAAGAATAACTGGCTTTCGGGTAAAATATGAGATTTTTATTGCACAAAACACACTACACATTTGGGTATCTAAAATCATCTATCTAAATATGAGAATTTCAAGACGTACCCACCATTCAAGAGTGAATATTTAACTAAAAAAACTAAGACCCAGATAGAGCATTGAGAATTTGGATAAAAAAGGTGCCAATTACACGAGTGAATCTCATGTGGGCAGGGGGGTTAAGTAGGCGAAGAAGAAGAAGAAGAAGAAGAAGAAGCTTACCTTCTCAAGGGCTTTAACTTCAGCAACGGTTTTGGTATCGAGGGCCATGAGGCTCTCCCTAATGGACTTGGCCACCTCCTGCGGCGTTTTAGGCCTCGAAACCTTAAAGAACGAGAACGACATGATGATGATCGCTCCACACACTCTCTCTCTCCCCCCCGGTTCCTGTTGTTGGGATGGAAAAGAAAATGCTGCTACTTTTGTAGTGCTTCTTCTTCTTCTTCTTTTCAATTTTCTCTTTTCGATTTCAATTATTCATCATGATTATGAGTCATCGTCGTCATCAACAATAATGAAACCGTTCATCGTCATCCGATTTCAATTTTTGCTCCTTATTTTTCACAATCAAGACCGTATTATAAACCTTAAATAAAAATATTTAGGAGCTGCTGCTTTTCTTAATTATAAATTTTATTTTGTCACGAAATTCGAACTATCTCATTTGTTTTATTGTCCACGTGGCTATCGTCGCTCCAATTTCACTAACCCCCGTAGTCATAAGGAATGGAAAATGCAAAACAATTGCAAGTGTTCATCGTGGAAGAAAGTCTCGAATATCAAATCAAATGGAATGTTGTAGATGGAGAAGAATGTGTAGAAATTAGATGATGTTAAGTTTGACTAAATAATTTTAATATTACCTGGCCAAATTATTTGATAATTTTATTTTAGGGAGCGTATTGGATTGGGATTTAAGATTGGGGTTTATTAATCTCATGTTACATGAGAGTACTATCTAATGTGAGTGATACAAATATGTGGGGTCCACAATTTAAAAAGAAAAAGGAAAAAAGAAAAGAAAAAATTGGCACAAAATTCTATGAGTATATGACATGAGATAGATATCTTATGTAGCATGAGACTATCATTTCCCTTTAAGATTATACCCGGCCAAACTGAACCTTTTAATTAATAATGTAATTCATGAAAAGGCCAATGGTCATAGATAATTACATTCATGAAAATATTAAGATACAACTATTTTTTTTTTTCGCCGCTTCAATGACATTCGAGAAGCAAGCTTTACTTGCTCGGCGCCATCATGAATAAATGCTATAATAAACGCCTTCAAACTTCAATGCGAAGGTAAACTATATTTATTTTTTTCAGCTTTTATGCACTTCAAATTGTCATTTATCCCAAACAGTCAATGTATAAAGGTCCACAGGGCCAAAACTCAAATTATAAATTTAACACTCACACCAGCAAAACAAAGCGAAAATGTATTCAAATTGTAAGAAACATTAATCTACTATTATCCACTGCAAAAATATATATATATTACTCTTACATATATAATAACCTAAATATGGATAAGGAAAAAGAAAAAAAGATATATATATAGAAAAGGAGGGCCCGTGTTAAATGCCACCCTCCCTCAGAGAAAGACAGAGAGTAACCGTATTACCGCAGCATAGCTTACCGTAGGGAACTGGATCTACTGCATTCACCGTCAACCTTAATCCTCTTTGCAATCTGAATCAGAGTTGTTTTTGTTGTTGTTGTTGTTGGAAGTGATTCGATGCGAGGCCACGATTGGATCAACAACTCTCTTCCCGACGAGTTAATAATCGAGATCTTCCGCCGCCTCGATTCGAAATCGAGCCGCGACGCTTGCTCCCTCGTCTGCACCCGCTGGCGCCGCCTCGAGCGTCTAACACGAGCCGCCATCCGAATCGGCGCCACCGGTTCCCCTGACCTCTTCGTTCACCTCCTCGCTGCCAGTTTCACCAACGTCACCACCGTCCACATCGATGAGCGCCTCTCCATTTCGCTGCCCTCTCTCCTCGTGAGTCCAATAACCTCAATTCGCCTTTGGATCGGAGATTTGATTTGTTCGTTTTGTTTTGCTTTGCTTTATGATGAATTTTATTTTTGTTTCGATTTGAACAGGGGAGAAGACGGGGAACCGACAATACTAAGGCTTCATCGCAGATGAAAAATGGTTCATCGCACGCTTCATCGCAGATGAAGCGTGCGATGAAGCCGCGTCGTCGTGTGAATGAGAAAAATGGTTCTATCTCTGAGGAGAGCGAACTTAATTCACTCAGTTTTTCTGATGCTGGATTGGCTGCTCTCGCCGAAGGCTTTCCTAAGCTTGAGACGCTCAAGTTAATCTGGTGTTCTAATGTCACTAGTGAGGGATTAACATCACTGGCTCGGAAATGCACTTCTTTGAAAGCATTGGACTTGCAGGTTTTTTTATTTTTTCTTTTTCTTTTTATTTTCCAGCTAATTCGACTTTGATTTCTGTTTGCAATTGTTTAGCAGCAGTTGCTGGTGTCCTTGTGAAATCACATCATAGAAGTTGCTTTTTAATTTCAAAAACTAAAAATAAAAAATACTTCTTTGAAAATTAAAAGTTTCTATGTAAGTGCTTTGGAATGAAAGTTAAGCTTCGCTAATATCTTAAGGCCCAAAGGGCACTTATTCTTTTTTTTATCGAACAGCTAGTTGATCAGTGTCGATGTCTTCTTCTGAAGCATTTGAACTTATGACACCAATACCCGTTTTCCCTATAAATGCATCCTTTGCCTTGCCAGTTTCCACTCTATCAATATCCACGATTCTGCAAGTTAAATGGCATGAATGATGCATATTTATCTTCTTGTTGTAATTGCTGGAGTTTTCCTTTAGGGTTGTTATGTTGGAGATCAAGGTCTGGCTGCTGTTGGACAGTGTTGCAAGCAACTTGACGATTTGAATCTGCGTTTCTGTGAAGGCTTGACTGATGTGGGTTTGGTTGAATTAGCCTTAGGCGTGGGAAAATCATTAAAATCCCTTGGTGTAGCAGCTTGTGCCAAAATAACTGACTTCTCAATGGAAGCTGTAGGATCACACTGCAGATCCCTTGAGACCTTGTCGTTGGACTCTGAGTTCATCCACGATCAAGGGGTGTTTGCTGTGGCTCAAGGATGCCCATATTTGAAAGTTCTAAAGCTGCAGTGTATTAATCTTACAGATGATGCTTTGAAAGCTGTGGGCAGTAGTTGTTTGTCTCTGGAGTTATTGGCTCTCTATAGTTTTCAGAGATTTACTGATAAGTGAGCTTCTTTCTCATGATTGCTTTGTCTAGATTTTACTTCATTTGACTATGGTTGAATTCACTCAAAATTACAATGCTCAATATTATTTCGTATGATATAATATGAGATGCACTTGGCTTAGTACAACTAACTAATTCTTTTCTTATGTTGCTATTTGATGAACCATTTGGGGGGTCGATCAATTTAGGAGAAACTGTTCTAACAATTCCTTTTTCTTGATTATATTTTAAATTCTGATTTTTGATAGAGCCAATGGCATCATTTGATCCATGTAGCCGAACCCATCTAGTGGGAAAAGACTTGCTTGTTGTATTTTTTTCATTTTCCTTTTATATGACCTTTAATGGGGTGTAAATTGCAGTCTTTCAGTAGTACATGTGGGACAATCTTTTCTCATGTCTCTAATTATTAATTTTTCTTTTGCTAAAGATTCTTTCTATTTTTTTTTCCCGGTTTTGTTAGTAATATTTTTTTTTTCTTTTAATAATGTCCTATATTCAGGGGTCTGAGTTCTATAGGGAATGGATGTAAGAAGCTAAAGAATTTGACTTTAAGTGATTGCTATTTCCTAAGTGACAAGGGTTTGGAAGCAATTGCTACTGGCTGCAAGGAACTTACTCATCTTGAAGTCAATGGATGCCACAACATTGGAACTTTGGGGCTAGAATCTGTTGGAAAATCTTGCCAGTATGTTTTTCTCTGAGCTAAATTGTGTAAAAATATTATTGATGCATGGACTGGTACTCGTAAATGCAACAAACTCCACTTTTAAGAAAGAATCAGCGTATGAATTTGGATAACTGTTCAAGGAGCAAGCAACATGAGGAGACTTATGTTTAGCCTCTTGGTCTCTCCTTATCTGACAAGATTTATGATATTTAATTAATCTTATGATGTTTTGCTTTACCTTGCATGCCATTTTTGTTTGTTTGTGTGTGTGTATAACTGCATATATTCATATCCTCCTTTGGTGTTGTACTTGTACATGCACTCTTAAAAGTTGACGAAGTATTCCCAGTGTAAGCTGCAAAGACAAAATCCTAAACAATACATTCAGAGTATGCATATATTCATTAACAAGTCTACCTCTCCCAAAATCAATGTGAACCGGAGAGACTGCTTCTGCTGACATTGCTGTGTGCCTGTTGGTGCTGCTACCAGGCTCATTTTGTAGTAAAATAATATACTCTTGGATCTAAATGCTTTTGGAAATTTGATGAACATGTCAATATTGTTTCACCAGCATGCTAAACATCAGTTAAAAAAAATTTTGACCTGAGGGATTTTGGGTATTTTAGTTATCAGTCTTGTGTGAACTTCACTCTGTGTTCATCTTATCATCCACCTTATTCTTATGAATCTTGTGCAAGCTCCACTTAAAGGATTTAACTTTTAAAGAAATGCCTAAATCTGAAAGACAGATTTCCATGCTCTGGTCCTATATCTGAATATTAACTCATGATATTGACATAATATTTTATAACACAAGTTCCAAAATGTTGAATTTTTCCATTGATCTTTCATCGATGATGCTAATCTTAGCTTTCTATGTACAGACACCTCTCTGAGTTACAATTGCTTTACTGCCAAAGAATTGGTGATCTTGCCCTTGTTCAGGTTGGACAGGGATGCAAATTCTTGCAAGCTCTTCACTTGGTAGATTGCTCAAACATTGGAGATGAAGCCATGCGTGGTATAGCTAGTGGCTGCAGGAATTTAAAGAAACTTCACATCCGTCGCTGTTATGAGGTGTGCATGTTTGGTTTTCTGTGTGAAAACGTCATTCTGTATGTGTAACTTCATTTTTGTTTTCAAGCTGCTGTCTTTTTTTTTTTGGATGGTTCGCTTTCAAAATGTATTTTGCACCTTGCAACCTAGGAGAATGGCATTGTGTCATTTTGACCAGAATTAATCTGGGCACACATTATACACGATTTTACAAAATTTGTCCTTAATTATAATATCTAAATAATATTTTAAAATAATTTATACTTCTTTTGGTGATTTCACACTCAAAAATAATTTTACCAACCCAATCCAAACGCAACTTATTCTTACAAGCTTACTTTTAGATGAACATTTCCAGATACAAAACTTGGTTCTTCCAAAAGTAATTAATTCTTTCATTTAAAATGCACTTTTCTCTGAAGTAAGTCTACACAAGATATCCTAACTATCTGTCTCTTTCTCTCCTCACTCTGTCCCACTAAAGAAAAAAGAAGAGGAATTTCTTTTGTTGTTTTCATGATTCATCACTTCCATTTGCAGTGATTTTGGTCAAGGTTCCCTGTTTATTGAATAACTACTTCCAGTCTTTTGTCTTGGATTTTGAGCCAACAGATAGCAGGTTGCTCTAAGCAGGGGATAGACTACATTGTATCATAGAATCAATGAATTATAAGCTGTAATTATATGTCCTTCTTTAGCATTTTTGTGGCTTTTAAATGTTGCCATAAATGACAATTTTTTCTGTTACCAAGACAAGATTATAGGCAATTGTGCAAGCTAACTGTTCCTTTGCTGTCTCCTTCCTTTTAAGGCAAGGTGCTATGCCTTATTATTTTGGCTTTTAGCATAATATGCATTGCTTTGGTTATTCATTATTTAAACGTTATCAACTCTAGGCCCGTCCTCTGTACACTATGATATGATTAAATTATTCACATCTCAAAGAGTTCACTGCTGTTTTTTCTCCTAAATGAAAGAGAGGAATATAGAAAAAGTAGTTGAGAGTAGCATGAAACTTGAAAATGAATTTTTATCACTTATCCAATGTAAAGCAGTAAACCAACTTTTTGTTATCACATTGAGGTTTTATGACATAGATTTAATAATTTTTTGCTCTTTCTAAGGATGCTTCTTGCTTTCTTTCCCCTGTATTAGATTGGGAACGAGGGGATCATTGCTGTTGGCGGGCACTGTAAGTCGCTAACTGATCTTAGCATTCGATTCTGTGATAGGTAAAACCTTATTTGTAGTTTTCTTTAATTCTTCCTCTCCACTGAAATCATCTTAGTTACATGCATTGTATTCTAATTTTTTAATTATTGTTATTATAATATTAGAGTTTGTAGTACCTCTGAACATCTTTGTGGATGATATCTACCTTAACCCCTTTGTTAAATTACTAGGGTGGGGGATGAGGCCCTCATTGCTATAGCCGAGGGTTGTTCCCTTCATTATCTGAACGTTAGTGGCTGCCACCAAATTGGAGATGCTGGAGTGATAGCCATTGCAAGGGGGTCCCCTCAACTCTGTTATTTGGACGTTAGTGTGCTGCATGTGCGTATTCATGTCTCTCTTTTTAGTTTATTATAGCCCTTTGTTATTTGCATTTTATTTTTCATTCCTTATTAGGAATTTCTTGATTCAGTTATAGTTTTTACTAAAATATTGTTGACGAAACACACATGGTCAGTGACTGCATATGTATTAGTATGTCTTGGAGACATCATGTTACCAAACCTTTGCTTTAAGGCATAATATTAGCATGGAAGTTCTCTGAAGTGAGGAAGATTACTTTACTTCAGTAATGTGGTAGAAACAGTTTACTGAACTGCCCTATGGTTCGTGTACTATCTGTATAAAGGAGCTCGAGATAAGGGGTGCATATTAAAGTTTTAATACAATAACCTCTGATCTGGTCAACTTGCAAACTATACTCTAACGAAGTCTTACTACTTCTTCGTTCTGCTTTCCTTCCTATTTGCATTACATTGCTCAATACAATTGCAGAATTTGGGTGACATGGCGATGGCTGAGTTGGGAGAACACTGTCCATTGCTTAAAGAAATAGTACTCTCACACTGCCGTCAAATAACAGATGTTGGTCTAGCCCATCTTGTTAAAAGTTGCACCTTGCTGGAGTCATGCCACATGGTTTATTGCTCTGGTATAACTTCAGCTGGAGTGGCCACCGTGGTTTCTAGCTGTCCCAACATAAAAAAGGTCCTTGTTGAGAAATCGAAGGTTAGCCAGCGGACCAAGCGGAGAGCAGGCCCTGTCATTTCCTACTTGTGTGTGGACCTTTAGATCTCCTCCGGATATTTGCATATCCCCAAGTTTTTTACAGTTTTGTGTTAATGTAAATAAAGCTGCGCGCTGTGAAAATTGACGCAACAGTAGGGTGCATGGCTGTATATGTTTCACTTAAGCAGAACTTTCAGTCCCTTAGTAAATGAGGTTTTTTCTTGTACAAACTCTCAAATGATACGAGAGTCATGACTTTGTCTTAGGATTTCGAGAGTGTAGGAACCAATAGGCTTAGATAAGTAAGTGTTTAATGACAGTAACTTGATTTATAGATAGATGGAGTTGAAAAAATATTATGACTCTGATGTTGATGTAAGACAGAAAATTGTTAAGGAAAATAAAGATTTGCTTTGATCTTATTGCTTTAAATATGGTCAATCAGTGGATTATTTGCTATAGGGATTTTTGATGGGTTTTGGTTTGTCGAAGCAGCAGGTGCATGGTTTTTGTCATCTCCTCCTTCCTTTTTATTATTATTTCTCTACCGTACTGCTTTCCACTCACCTTCTTCAATCTAGAAGCAAGTGTTTGATTCTTTTCAATATCATTTTTTTAAAGAATGTAAAGATTTAATTCCGGAATTCACTCTGAATTGGACTATTCATGAAACGATGAATTAATTGGAATATCTCTCAAAATAAAAATAAAAATTGTAGTTTGTCTTAAGAACTTTAGGGAACGACTAAGAGTGGGCGTAAATTCAGGCCCTCACAAGAAATTAGCTTGGCTCTCTGGAAATTCTTCTATCCGGAATCTGGATTGCTAATCTATATGGCTAATAAAGAATAAATTATTTAGGAAGATTTACGGTGAGTGAGGAAGCCTTTAATATTGAAGAGCAAATTTAGGAACCAAAATTTAATTGTAACATGCTATTTGTTAGTAGTAGGGTTGCTGATGGGACAATTGTGTCATCGGGTCTGGTCAGTAGCTAACGTGACAGAGATCTGATCTTTCACCCGCGGAAAGTTAATTAAGGCACTACGTGAAATGACCCTTCTAAGTTCTAACATAAAATTAAAAAGTTCGTTCTCACATGACAAAGTTTAAAGAATAGTACTCTCTCTCTCTGTCGTTTTATGAAATGACACACGAATTAGCTTCTTTTGTTGTTATGGCATCATTCAAAATGACATTTTATATATTTCAAACATTCGTGTGTACGAAATAACTCTCATTTTTCATATTATTATTTTTGAATAATTATTTTAAAATTATATTAACAAAACGTACCAGATTTGGAAATCAATTCATAGAATATTTATCAAAAAACTTCTTTTTGAACGAAAGGAACGTAACAATTTTTTAATTACCAAATCTTGCGCAATTCGGGTAAGATTTTGTATTATAAAGTAATACACACGTGAGGAAGTTGATTTGGTTCATGATTCCGAACTAGCCAGTAAATGAGAGGGACCTCACGGTAATCCAAGTTCTTTTAGTGCGGCGGTGTGTTGTTTTCTTCACAGAAAGCACAGGGAATCATCTGCAGGATCAGATTCTTGGGTCGATGAAGAAAATATTTAGGTGACTTTCAATTTTGCCCCATGGCAAAACACAGAGGATACTGATAACGAGGCTGAAAACGTTAGCAACATGATTAATGAGAACAACACGAGAAAATGAACAAAAAAGATCTTTTTCCCTTTTTTTCAATCCATAAACGCGTGCTTGTTTTTTGTCCCCAAGATATATATATATATATATATATATATATATATATATATATATATATATATATATATATATATATATATATAGGTAGGATCATTTGACACTAGTGTCAAATTTCAAATTTGACACCTCATCTAAGAGCCGTCAGATCGAAAAAGATCAATGGTGTCACATGCTTGCAAATCAGAGTCGTTGATCTTTTTTGATCTGACGGCTCTCAGATGAGGTGTCAAATTTGAAATTTGACACCGGTGTCAAAGGATATATATATATATATATATATATATATATATATATATATATGTATGGGATTTATGAATATTATGTTACATGATGAAGCTTACATCATGATACACTCACAAAACAAGTGGGTCCCACAAGTTTTTATCAAAAAACAGAAAATAAGAAAATGGTGGGGCCCACTTGCATTGTGAGTGTAACATGATGTAAGCTTCATCGTGTAACATAATATTCATAAATTCCTATATATATATGTGGAGTAAACATTTCTACAACAACTTTAGATAAGGTTATCTACAGCTATCCCAAAAACTACGTCGCTTTGATTAATGAATGGTGTTTATGTAATTTTAGGTAAATTAATGAAAGGTGTTTTCGTAATTTTTTTTATTTTTTATCATATGTATTTTACTAAAACACCATATATATCTATATATGGGAAAAACATTTCTCAAGCTGCTTGAGATAAATTTATCTCCGGCCACTCCAAAACCATGTCGTTTTGATTATTTATTTCCTTATATTAATTGATTCACCTTTGAATGGTTATTCTCTCTTCCTTTATCACCATTGATCTATTTTTGTACGATTATGATTTAGTAGTCGTAGATAACTTTATCTCCGGCAGCTTGAGAAATAATAAACCTCTATATATATATATATATATATATATATATATATATATATATATATATATATATATATATATATATAGAGGGCTTATCATAAGCTGCTTTTAAATGTTATCTCCGGCTACTAAATCATATCCGTACGAAGATGAATCAATGGTGATAAAGGAAGAGAGAGAGAAAGTGAATCATAACCATTTAAAGGTGAATCAATTAATATAAGGAAATAAATAAACAAAACGACGTAGTTTTGGGATGGCCGAAGATAACATTGTCTCAAGCAGCTTGAGAAATATTTTTTCCTATATATATAT
Source organism: Gastrolobium bilobum (assembly GCF_033153095.1). NCBI lineage: Eukaryota > Viridiplantae > Streptophyta > Magnoliopsida > Fabales > Fabaceae > Gastrolobium > Gastrolobium bilobum. The sequence continues at coordinate 232,338 of NW_026897050.1, read as the reverse complement.
ATCTGATAATGTTATATTTTCAATCTATTTTCGTTTACAACTTCTTACAACCATATCTTAACCGTTGATTTTCGTCAATCAACGGTTAAGATCTTCGCAAATCAAATTAATTAATTAATTATTAATTCGCAATAAATGACAACCCGTTGATTGGAGGAAATCAACGGTTAAGATATGGTTGTAAAAGATTGTAAACGAAAATAGGTTGTAAGTATAATTTTTCCATATATATATATATATATATATATATATATATATATTATAATTCTCAAGTTATATGAGAATTGAAATCTTATGTTGTAGAGACAAAAAACATGTGGGATAGATATGTCAGAAAAAAATTGTGTAGGATCCACGTCAGCACAAAAAAATCGAATGATGTGTAGGAAGATTTCAATTCTCATGTTGAATGAGAATTATAAAACCCATATACATATATAGATATATATATATATATATATATATATATATATATATATAGAAAATTATTTGTTCTTTAAAAGAATGTGAGTTGTGTCTTTTTAATTTTTTACTATATGTATTCCTGGTAATACATAGTTAAAATATGAAAATTGTTTTTTTCTTTCTTCTCAGTCACATCAGCTGATGTGAAAAGTGAAAAAAGTAACTTTTTATATTATAACGATGTACTACCAGAAGCATATAGAGAAAAAAATTAAAAGAACACAACTTACATCATTTAAAAGAACCCAAACGTACATATAAATATATACAATATATGTATATATATATATAGCTAAAATCATTTCTGCAGCCGTTTTACGTACAACAACGACAGGTGTATGGTTATGATTCTTCACATTTAATACTTTCATCTTTTGTATAGTTGTGATCTCCCGCATTTAATGCTTTCACGTATATATATGGCAAGTATTTGATTGTTGCACGTACAGTAGCTGCAGAAACGTAAACCATATATATATGGAAAATTATTTGTGCTTTAAAAATAAGTAAGTTGTATATTTTTAGGGTTTTTTACTCTATGTACTCCTGGTAATACATAGTTATAACATGAAAAATTACTTTTTTTTCTCTCATCAGTCACATGAGCAGCAGACGAGGAAAATGAAAAAAAAAAGCAAATTTTCATGTTATAACTATGTAATATCGGAAGTACATAGCATAAAACACTAAAAAGACACAACTTACATTTTTTAAAAAGACACATACTAAACCCATATATATTTATATATATCAGAAAAATATTTCTGCAGTTAATGCAGATAAGTTATTTACATTTACTTCCAAAATGACGTCGTTTTGGGATTGAAAGATTAAAAAATTATAATTATAAAGACTATAATAACTCTGAAATAAATTAAAATTATAAAAATACCATGATTTTCGTTCCAAAACGACTCCGTATTGGGCTTACTGCAGATAAGTTATCTACAGTAACTGCAGAAATATTTATATATATATATATAAATATTTTTACAGTTAATGCAGATAAGTTATCTGCATTTACTTTTAAAACGACGTTGTTTTGAGATTGAAAGATTAAAAAATTATAATTATAAAAATTGTAATAACCTTGAAATAAATTAAAATTACAAAGATATCATGATTTCTGTACCAAAATAATGTCGTATTGGGCATACTGCAGATAATTTATCTGTAGTAACTGCAAAAAAAAATGAACTCATATATATAAAGGAAATAAATTAATAGGTTTCAAGTTGGTGGTGTAAAAGAAGTCACACTAGGAAACAAGCTAATGACTTGGAAACATATTATTCATATTTGGATATTGAGGATTCTTTTAAGGGGGCATTTGGTTTCATGCTTTTTGAGATTTTCCTAGGTAAATGAAGTTTGATTTTTAGAAAACCAATGTTTGGTTCAACAGGTTTTGACCAAAATCCATTTATGTGAAATGTCTGGCTTTTTGAGAAAGATAGTAATTTGCATTGTTTAGAAACCCGATTTGAGGGTGGTTTTTTGAGAAAACCCAGGTAAAGCACTGTTGACACACTTTTTGTCATATATTTTCCTGGTAAAATTTTGTCAAACCAAACTACTTTTTTTTAATTTCCTCATCTATTCAACTTTCCCTATGGATACCTAGTAATTACATTTCTCTAGTATTCTTAAAATTTATCTTCAACCAAACACCCCCTAAGGGAAATGCGTTCATTATGTTTAGAAATCAAAAAAATTATCATATTAAGAAAAAGATAAACTAATTCATTGAATAAAGTGTCCCATCACTATTTTTAATACTATATATGCCTTGTCATTTTCTTAACATGACAACAAAATAATTCCTACAACACGAGAGATATAATTCCCTTCTTTTAACGATAGTTAAATCCAA